>NC_041227.1:110206039-110228048 GCF_002837175.3 Physeter macrocephalus
TTATCTTCCAGGTCACTTATCCGTTCTTCTGCCTCAGTTATTCTGCTATTGATCCCATCTAGAGTATTTTTAATTTCATTTATTGTGTTGTTCATCGTTGCTTGCTTCCTCTTTATTTCTTCTAGGTCCTTGTTAAATGTTTCTTGCATTTTGTCTATTCTATTTCCAAGATTTTGGATCATCTTTAGTATCATTATTCTGAATTCTTTTTCAGGTAGACTGCCTATTTCCTCTTCATTTGTTAGGTCTGGTGGGTTTTTATCTTGTTCCTTCATCTGCTGTGTTTTTCTGTCTTCTCATTTTGCTTATCTTACTGTGTTTGGGGGTCTCCTTTTTGCAGGCTGCACGTTCGTATTTCCCGTTGTTTTTGGTGTCTTCCCCCAGTGGCTCAAGTTGGTTCAGTGGGTTGTGTAGGTTTCCTGGTGGAGGGGACTAGTGCCTGTGCTCTGGTGGATGATGCTGGATCTTGTCTTTCTGGTGGGCAGGTCCACATCTGGTGGTGTGTTTTGTCGTGTCACTGTCCTTATTATGATTTTAGGCAACCTCTCTGCTAATGCATAGGGTTGTGTTCCTGTCTTGCCAGTTGTTTGGTATAGGGTGTCCAGCACTGTAGCTTGCTGGTCATTGAGTGAACCTGGGTCTTCATGTTGAGATGGATATCTTTGGGAGATTTTCACTGTTTGTTATTACATGGAGCTGGGAGGTCTCTTGTGGACCAGTGTCCTGAAGTTGGCTCTCCCACCTCAGAGTCACAGCACTGACTCTTGGCTGGAGCACCAAGAGCCTTTCATCCACATGGCTCAGAATAAAAGGGGAAAAAAGTAGAAAGAAAGAAAAAAAAGAGGATAAAATAAAATAAAATAAGGCAAGATAAAATAAAGTTATTAAAATAAAATATATTTATTAAGAAAAAAAATTTTTAAGTAAAAGAAAAAGAAAAAAAAATGGATGGAATGAATTCTTGGACAAATGGTGAAAGCAAAGCTATACAGACAAAATTTCACACAGAAACATACACATACACACTCACAAAAAGTGAAAAAGGGGAAAAAATAATATATCTTGCTCTCAAAGTCCACCTCGCATTTTGGAATGATTCGTTGTCTATACAGTTATTCCACCGCTGCAGGGTACATAAAGTTGATTGTGGAGATTTAATCCACTGCTCCAGAGGCTGCTGAGAGTAATTTCCCTTTCTCTTCTTTGTTCGCACAGCTCCCGGGGTTCAGCTTCGGATTTGACCCTGCCTCTGCGTGTAGGTTGCCGGAGGGCGTCTGTTCTTCGCTCAGACAGGACGGGGTTAAAGGAGCAGCTGATTCGGGAGCTCTGGCTCACTCAGGCCGGGGAGAGGGAGGGGCATGGAGTGCGGGGCGAGCCTGCAGCTCAGCGGCCGGTGTGACGTTGCAGCAGCCTGAGGCGCACCATGCGTTCTCCTGGGGATGTTGTCCCTGGATCACTGGACCCTGGCAGTGGCGGGTTGCACAGGCTCCCGGGAGGGGAGGTGTGGAGAGTGACCTGTGCTCGCACACAGGCCTCTTGGTGGCGGCAACAGCAGCGTTAGCGTCTCATGCCCATCTCTGGGGTCTGTGCTGTTAGCCACGGCTCGCGCCCGTCTCTGGAGCTCCTTTAAGCAGCGATCTTAATCCCCTCTCTTCACACACCAGGAAACAAAGAGGGAAGAAATAGTCTTTTGCCTCTTTGGCAGGTCCAGACTTTTTCCTGGACTCCCTCCCGGCTAGCCTTGGTGCACTAACCCCTTCAGGCTGTGTTCACACTGCCAGTCCTCTCCCTGCGATCCCACCAAAGCCCGTGCCTCAGCTCCCAGCCCCCGCCCATCCCAGTGGGTGTGCATGCAAGCCCCTCGGGCTGGTGAGTGCCTGTCAGCACTGATCCTCTGTGTGGGAATCTCTCCACTTTGCCCTCTGCACCCTGTTACTGTGCTCTCCTCCGTGGCTGTGAAGCTTCCCCCCTCTGCCACCCACAGTCTCCGCCCATGAAGGGACTTCCTAGTGTGTGGAAACCTTTCCTCCTTCACAGCTCTCTCCCACTGGTGCAGGTCCCATCCCTATTCTTTTTTCTCTTTTTATTCTTTTTTCTTTTGCCCTACCCAGGTACGTGGGGAGTTTCTTGCCTTTTGGGAGGTCTGAGGTCTTCTGCCAGCGTTCAGTGGGTGTTCTGTAGGAGTTGTTCCACGTGTAGATGTATTTCTGATGTATCTGTGGGGAGGAAGGTGATCTCCGTGTCTTACTCTTCTGCCATCTTGCCCCCTCCCTGTGTTCCTGTCTTGCTAGTTGTTTGGCATAGGGTGTCCGGCACTGTAGCTTGCTGGCTGTTGAGTGGAGCTGGATCTTAGCATTGAGATGGAGATCTCTGGGAGAGCTTTCGCTGTTTGATATTACATGGTGCTGGGAGGTCTCTGGTGGACAAATGTCCTGAACTCGGCTCTCCCACATCAGAGGCTCAGGCCTGACACCCGGCCAGAGCATCAAGACGCTGTTAGCCACACGGCTCAGAAGAAAGGGGAGAAAGAAAAAAATAAATAAAATAAAGTTATTAAAATAGAAAAAAAATATTCGAAAGAAAAAATAAAAAGTAATAAAAAAAGAGAAAGAAAGAAGAGAGCAATGATACTAAAAAACAAATCCTCCAATGATAACAAGTGGTAAAAACTATTGTAAAAAAAAAAAAAAATCAGAATGGACAGTCAGAACCCTAGGGCAAATGGCAAAAGTGAAGCTATACAGAGAAAATCACACAAAGAAGCATACACATACACACTAACAAAAAGAGAAAAAGGGAAAAAAAAGTATATATATATAAAGGAAGAGAGAACGGAATCAATAAACAAATCTACCAATGATAATAAGCTCTAAATACTAAACTAATATAAACATAAAACCAGAGACAAATTAGATGCAGAAAGCAGACCCCAAGTCTACAGTTGCTTCCAAAGTCCACTGCCTCAATTCTGGGATGATTCATTGTGTATTCAGGTATTCCATTGATGCAGGGTACATCAAGTTGATTGTGGAGATTTAATCTGCTGCTCCTGAGGCTGCTGTGAAAATTTCCCTTTCTCTTCTTTGTTCACACAGCTCCTGGGGTTCAGCTTTGGATGTAGCTCTGCGCTGCATGTAGGTCACCTGAGGGTGTCTGTTCCCCACCCAGACAGGACACGGTTAAAGAAGCAGCTGATTACTGGGCTCTGGCTCACTCAGGCTTGGGGGAGGGAGGGGTATGGCATGCGGAGTCAGCCTGCAGTGGCTGAGACTGATATGATGTTGCAACAGCCTGAGGTGGGCCATGTATTCTCCCGTAGAAATTGTCCCTGGATCATGGGACCCTGGTAGTGGTAGGCTGCACATTCTCCCAGAAGGGTGGTGTGGATTTTGACCTGTGCTTGCACACAGGTTTCTTGTTGGCTGTAGCAGCAGCCTTATTGTTTCATGCCCATCTCTGGGGTCCACACTGATAGCCGTGGCTCGCTTCCATCTCTGGAGCTCGTTTAGGCAGTGCTCTGTATCCCCTCTCTTTGTGCACCCTGAAACAATTGTCTCTTGCCTCTTAGGCAGTTCAAGAATTTTTCCCTGACTCCCTCCCGGCTAGCTGTGGCACACTAGCCCCCTTCAGGCTGTGTTCACACAGCCAACCCCAGTTGTCTCCCTGGGATCTGACCTCCGAAGCCCGAGACTCAGTTCCAGCCCCCACCTGCCTCAGCGGGTGAGCAGACAAGCCTCTTAGGCTGGTGATTGCTGGTCGCCACTGATCCTCTGTGCGGGAATCTCTCTGCTTTGCCCTCTGTACCCCTGTTGCTGCACTCTCCTCCGTGGCTCTGAAGATTCCCCCCCCACCCTTCCCACATCTCCTCCAGTGAGGGGGCTTCCTAGTGTGTGGAAACTTTTCCTCCTTCACAGCTCCCTCCCGGAGGTGCAGGTCCCTTCCCTATTCTTTTGTCTCTGTTCTTCCTTTTGGCCCACCTAGGTACATGTGGATTTTCTTGCTTTTGGGAAGTCTGAGGTCTTCTGCCAGCATTCAGTAGGTGTTCTGTAGCAGTTTTTCCACACGTAGATGTAGTTTTGATGTTTCTGTGGGGAGGAAGGTGATCTCCATCTCTTACTCCTCCACCATCTTGAAGGTGCCCCCCAATGCTTCTTATGCTTCCCAGCATTCATAGACAGTATATCAGCTATTATCTCATTTCTAGCTCATGTCATTTTCATGTTTTTAATACCCAGAACCTAACACAGCACCTAAGATATGGTTAGAACTTCATACACACTTTCAGAACAAATAAGATTTTGATTGAAGCACCAGTTCCCTCGCTTACTGGCTTTATAACCTCATGTAGGTCATTGAATCAATATATCTTGCATTAATCTCCTCATGTGTAAAATAAAGAAGTTGAATCATAACGGTGGTTCCCCAAGTGTAGTCCCTGGACCAGCAACATCAGCACCACCTGGCAACTTGTTGGAAATGCAAATTCTCAGGTTCCCAGACCTGCTGAATCACAATCTCTGGGAGTGGGACCCTGAAACCTGTGTTTATAGTAAACCCTCTAGGTGATTCTGATGCATGGTATCATTTAAAAGCTGCTAGGCTGGGGTTGTAAAACTGTGGCCTGAGGACCCACAGTCCAAGTGCCACCCAAGGCTTGTTTTTGTACAGAAAAGCTCTGCCAATCTCTACATTAAATGATATGATCACTGAGGTGCCTTCCAGTTCTATGATTCCTTGGTTATGAGTACAGTGTCTTATCCCTGATTGACAGGGGACTGCCAGTCAGGAGAACTGGGTTCTAGACCATCTGTTTCTACCTTGTTGTAATGTACAATAAGTTATTTCTCCTCTCCGAAGCTCAGTTTTCTCATCCTGAAAAATGACATTAGGGTAAGGTTGCTGAGTCAGTCAGACTCCAGTTAGGAAAAGAGAAACCATGCCAGCTATCTCAAACAATAGGAATTTAACATGGGGAATTGGGGTACACAGATGTTTGAAAGCTGAAAGCAGAAAAAGGGAGAGCCAAGGCAACTTGGCAGGAATAAAACCAGAGCAGCTCCCACCCTTAGAACTTGGGGAGCAGAAAGGAAGAGGCCACTAAGAATTTGGAAATTGGAAGGTGGGCCCTGAAGGACTATAACTTAAACCTCTAAGGTGACAGTATTACAAGCTGCTGCTCATAACTCTAAGAAGGTGATTTCCTGTGGCTGGTACTTGAGAATACACAGCTTTATGGTTTCTTGGATTAATAAAAGTGTGCCCAGTAAATGCTTGAAATATCAAGGAACATGTGGCCCACCGGATACTAAGATAACATGGCAGGGTGGGGGGTGTGCAGCTCTGTAGCTGGAGACTGCAGTGGGGTGGTATTCCAGTGAGGGGGGTGAGGCCTTGCAGGCCAGACCTGGGATTGGTGGGAAAAGCTGAAAACTAGAGTCATAATTACTTTTTGCTGCTGGTACAGTAAAGTTGACAAGTACTGAAGCTGGAAAGGGGCCCCTTCTCCCTTCCTCCCAACTTCCAGATTCCCACCAATGCCTTTCACTGGCAGAACCTGACATGAAGACAGCCAGAAAGGAGATAGGAAATGCAGCTTATAGAGTTCCAGCCCCAGCATCACAGAACAGGGACTAGAAAGGGGAAAGGAGGGATTTGGAGCTGAAAGACAGGCAAATAACAAGCACGGTCAGTCTGATGATCTTCCAGGTCCCTCTGTACTTGAGGAATTGCATTATATAAGCATATTGGTTACATAGATATGCCATGGATCCATGCATGACTTTTTCACCCACTTCAGGTGTTATGGGACATGACCATCCATTAAGAATGATATTTATTATGACCCCTAATATCATGGCTCTGAAAGGGCCTGTTTTACTTCTGGAATGTTTTAGGTTGAAAGAAGAATAAAAAGAATGCACTTTTGTTTTGAGCAACAGTTATGTCCCAGACATTGTTTCCCAATAGATAACTAATAGATTGAATTTTGGTCCTTTCAAGAATGTCCTTTAATAAAAGCCTTTTCCCCTAGGAAATATTATTAATAAAAGTTGCTTTTCCTCTAGGCTACCTCCCTAATCCCATCTTCCATCAACACCCATCCAGGCTATCCTGTTATATACCTACTTGAGCGGTACACTAGACTAACTGTTTGTTTTTATTTAACAAAACATAGGTCTTACTTTGTGTTCTAAGAGCTTTTCAAACACTAATTCATTCAGTCCTCATAGCAACCCCATGATGTGGGTGTTGTTATTAGATGTATTTTACAAGTGAGGAGTTGAGACTTGAAAAAGCCAAGTTATTTTCCTAAGGTCACACACTGATGAAATGGGAGAGCCAGGATTCTGACTCAGACAGTCTGGCTTCAGACCCTTTTGATCACCATACTCAAATATGGTGTGCTATCATGTAACCGTCACCCAGCTCTGCCACATCTGAAAATGCTGCCATATTTGTTTCATGTCTCTCTCTCTTCTAAGAAGTAAAGCTGCAATTATAGTTAGAGCCATCTGTGTACCTCTCCTTAATCATTTTTTATTTGTTTCCTACCTAGAGCAAACCACTATCCAAAATTTTGTATTCTCATGCAAACTTTTTATCATATACTTTTACTATAATTTTATATATGTATCCATTAAACAATTTAAAGCATTATTTCCAAGGTGTTAATCCTTATTGGTATGATGTCCTATAATACATATCCTTCTTCAGATTTTTGTTTGTTTGTTTTTTTCCATTCAACATGTTTCTGAGATTTATTTATGTTGGTAGATGCACTGGGTTTTAGTTCATTTAACTGCTGAATAGTAATCCATATTACAATTTATTTTCCATTCTGCTGTTGATAAACATTTAAGTTATTTCTAATTTTTCACTGTTACAAACAATCTACAGTAAATCTTCTCTATTTCTTCTTGGGCACACATGTCAATTTGTATTATTTCTGGATTATAGGGTATACACATTTTCAGTTTTACTAGGTACTTCCATAGTGTTCTCTAAATTGGTTGCACTCATATGAGGAGTTAGTACATATCTTTATCAGGCTTTTGCATTTTCTCAGCATTATGGGGGATGAAATGGCATCTCCTTGTTGCTCTCTTTGAGTTCAAACAACTATGAGCCACATGATGCAATTTTACCGTTTCACATCTCTGTGCTTGCTATTTCATTTTGCCTGGAATGTTTTCCTGTTTCTTCACTTTGAAATATCTATTTTTCTTTCATTACCTTAACTCAAACATTCTTCTTAGCCTCTAGTGATCCACAGTCTTCCAAACACATTTTGCTGCTTTCTATTTTTTGTTCCACAGCACTTTGACCTTACAGAGGATAATGTTTATGTCAGTTGTCCTTGCATAATTATTAATAGTGCCCTTTTGTTCTCAAAAGTAACCCAGTTTGGACAACGAATCAATAGTGACCTCCTTGATATTAACTCCATTATGGCTTATATTGTAGTTTTTTGATATCACATATTTACCCATTTTTCCCCCTTGAAAATCTCAGGTCTCCTAGACCACTCCTTTGTCATCTAGAGGAAAAGGTTTTAGCCACTCATGATTTATTCTCTTTTCATGGAACCTGACTTGGCTCAAACCCACCTTCTTCTTGCAAGGGAAAAATGTGAAGAACTCTCTGTAACAGGTTTATTCCATTTTCTTATTAGCACTCTGCCAAGAGCAAGACATCATGAAGTCAATAACTAAAGTAAAAGAAGGAGACTGCTTTATGGTTTTACTTCAAGTTTTACTTGAGAGTTTAGTTTCACAAGATAATTAGAATAAGCCTTTCTGTTTCTAGCATGTTAAAAATGATACAATGCCTTATGGATTAGAATTATTTAGGAAGCTATCAAGTAGACCTAGGCAAAAAGGGAATTTCTCTTCAAAGAAAGTACAAAGTGAAAATAATAATAATAAAATGGTATTGATAGCCTTTGGTTGCCATGGAAATGCTAGTTCACTGGCTCCTGCTAGGTATTGTGGTTCATTTCACTATATTAGGTGTAGTAGAAAATCACATATCCACTTTTATTTTTTCATGGGCTGTAGTGGTAAGCATAGAAATATTCATTTCATTTTGTGCATTGATATGACCTCCCTGTTGGGTTTTAGAAGGCAGAATGTCAGTGCTATAAACGTAATCCATTTTATTAGCATGTATGAGATTTGAGAAGTTTGCTGTGCCCATGATGGCTCCTGCATGTTTCAGAGTGCTTAGAATTTTAAATTCCTGCCCTTCTGTTAAAACTTTGTATTGCACTGAAAATGTGTTCATAGCAGTTATATCACAAAGATTGTAAGGGAGTCACACATTCTCAATTTCTAATATTTTTCAACTTTATCAGTTTGTTCTACCATTCAATTAGTGTATTGAACAAGTTAGTGCAAAGAGGGATTTGAGGGTTGGGAGGAAAGACACTAGTATTTATTGAACCCATGATATGACCAAGGAACTGTGTGAAGAACTTTACAATTATTTTTATGTTCAATCCTTAAGACATTAGAAACCCTTGATTTTTAAAAAAAATATTTTGTAAAACCCAATATTAGAGAAGGGAGGTGATTTTCATATACTCCTTCATATGATTAGTGACAAAATCCAGTGCCATTCCCAACATATGGTGGTAACTGGTAAAAAATATGTATTTCTAAAAAATATACAGTTATACTCCAATAAAGATGTTAAAATATATATAGAGAAATTTATAGTATTGGGTACAGTTAAGCAAATTTGTTTATGCTTTGCATTTTCCGGAGTTGGAGTCATTGTCAGACACCTAATTATAAGCCAAATATTTTATTTTCCTTTGCTCATGCCTTGATGTGTATCTAAGGACTGCATATGTGGAGTAGAGACAGAAGTGAAATCCAGTTTGTATCCCTTTGCTTCCATGTGACTTCTTAGTTCCCATAGGACTAAGGCAAGTTTCCTTTGTCATTCTGAATATCCTCTTCTCACCTCTTCCCTTCCACAGGGACTGCCCCATAGTACACACTCTTTTTCAATTCATTGCATTAATGTTATTCAACAGTTTTGAAACTCATTATTAAGGCAGAAAGGTCAACAGGCTCTACTGCATGATCTTTAAAGGCTGATAATGTCAAGATAAATGCTTTCTCTTAAACCTGTTTTTAAAGGCCAGAATCATGCATGCATCTCTGGGAGAGGATAATGACATCAAAATTATTACCAGGAGTCAATCCCTGTAATCATGGGTGCCAGCTAGGATTTATTGCTCAGTTGGACAAAATCCTCTGCCATCAAATGCCTATTGTTCATCCTTGGTGGACTCAATTTTAGGGTGTGAAGGGTAAGTCATGGCTCTATACTCTGCATCAAAATGGTACGTTCTCTATGGAAGTGAACAGTTGCCTTTTCTTGACACAATAATTTTTGACTTTACAAAAAGTCTTTCTCTCAGAGTATACATATAAAATGTGTAAGATAAATACACATGTAATATTGTGATACAATAAATTATAGAATAAATCCACTTTTTAGTTCAGCCACATGGCTTTTTCATACTTGGACATAAAACCTATGGGTAAGGAGTTGTAAGTTTCTTAGAAACATTTGTGATCAGGTTTCAATGGCTCATTCTTCTCAATGTTTTTGCTTCCCTTCAGAGATTCAGATTCAAGGTGACTGAAGTGCCCACTGTTGGCCAGACACCATGCCAGGTACTTTGTATCTCACTCTCCCACAATAATGACATGAATATTATTTATAGGTTAGGGTAGGAATATATGGTATTTCTTAGATGAGAAAGAGATGAGGCCTTGAGAGGTTGAGAACTTGTTTATGGTGATTTAGGCCTTTCAACTCCCAAGTCCTGTGCTCTGTTATTGTACCACTGCTTCAATCTTAACAGGATTATTGTCAAGGTAAGGCAACATGATATTCTAAATCAGTGTAGCTCATTTTAGAATCAGAAAGAGCACTCAAAAGTTGTTTGAATATGGTTGGATTTGTTGACCAAAGGATATTTTGAGGATCATCTCTTGAATACTTAAACTTAAATGATAATTATCCATTTCCTATTATGGTCATACCTAAATTAGGCAAGACAGAGGTCCAGGAAGCCTAACTGTGTCCCTTCTGTTTCTTAGGATAGAGGAGACATGAGAGAAGGAAAGACTTGAGAGAGCAATCCTCAGCAATGAATAAACAGAAAAGGACTCAATTAAGTTACTGAAGATGTTTGTTTACCAGTGAAAAACCTTATACCCTGATGTGTGTGGGCTATTACAGCACCCTCAAAAGGAATTATCCAGTAGTTCTAAAGAATATAAATGAACAGGATTGGGTGTGTGTGTGTAAAACTGAAGAAAATATGTTCTCCAGGCCACCAGCTGGGAAGAGTTTTAGTGAGCAGCTATGTGGGAAAAAAGATAACAAAATGTAAAAGTTAGCCTTAGCTCTTCGTGGCCCTAAAGGTCATGTCATCAAAGCAGAAGTTTCATGGGCACCCAAAGAGCTGGAATTTTGTGGATGTACATTAGAGAAGTGGACAGTCTCTCTCATTCAAGGTTATGTCCACAGTCTTGTCTTGACTAGCACTGCCCCTTTACAATGCAGTGGTTCCCTTCTAATACCCAAGTATTAACCTTAGTTGCTTCTATGGGTTCTAAAACCAGCCCAAGGCAATGGCTGCCAACATTTACTAGTGATATAATTGGTTGATAGAATCTTATTCCAGGAGAGACGCACTGCTGAAATCTCAAATAGTAACTTCAGTTGTACCTTATAAAATACCAAAGATGTGCCCTTAAAAGGCTTTGTGTAAATCATCGTTTTTTCAATTCTAATTTTACGGAAATGCTACAAAACATGAAACATATTGAAGAAGCGTCTTTTTAATGCAACCCGGAATAGTTCTGTGAAAGTTAAAATCACCTATTGTTATACTTTTTTTTTCTAGTAGCGTTTGCATATAATAGGTGTGCTTAAAAGCAAGAGCACACTGGTTGTCAGTTTCACTGTTAGTAAATACTGACTCCACATCTATGTTTCCTTCCTAAAAAATTGGGATTGTAAGATTTTGACCAAATATAACTCTGCAGCCTCTGTATTTTGTTAATAACACCATAATACCCCATGGGATTTTTAGCACCATCATTAAGAGGAGCTCTTCTGGTTCTCACCTTTATTACTTCATTTATATTCCCATCCCTGGGAGGCATGGAGTCAGATATTATTACTCACATTTATAGAGGGGAAATCTGAAAGGTTAGCCAACATCAAGTGATGGTCAGCAAGAGAGCTCCAGGGAGAACGCAGGTGGGCCAAAATCAGTCCAGCCCACCAGTGTTTGTTAGAAGTCTAATCCCAGAGGTCCTTGGCATAGGGATCCAAGGAAAATGAGGTTCTATCAAGAGATTACCCTTGTATTATGCTTGTTCTGCTCTGCCACTTATTAGAGACACTGTGACCTGAGACAAATTACTCAACTTCTGTGACTCACAGCTATGTCAGAGGAAAAGTGCATAGAACATCTGCTTCAGTTCCAGGAAGAGATTCTTTTCTAAGGAAGATTAGCATTGACTCTGAGTAAGAGTCAGGGAAAAATAAGGGTGGGTGCCTGTGCCTTGCTCTTTCTGCAAACCATGGCAAGGTCACTCCTTTGCTACCTTAGGGGCTCCTTCTTGCCTACATAGATTTTTTTTTTTAAAGTCAGTGTCTTCTCTCCCCAATTTTTTTTGTGAGTCTCATCTTTCTTGGTATCCCATTCTAGAACCTATAGCAACAGAGCTCTGAAAACGTATGATGGTTTGAGAAGGTTGGAATGATTTTCAGTCTTTATATTTAACAAGAAGAGTCAGAGGAAACATGGGATCCTAGACTCTCAGAGTTCCCAGCTAGGATAGACTTCAGATAATTTAGTCCAAACTCCTCCCTTTACAGATGGGAAAAACTGAGATCCAGTGAGGAGATTCCAAGGAGAAACCAGTTAGTTGCATTTCCTTTCCTCAATGAGTTTTTCTCCTGTCACCTGCCTTTATTTATGAAAAATTAAGGTCATTGGAATTATTAAACTAGAAAAAGAGGGACAGCAGTGGGTGCCCATTGAGTAGAGGACCATGGGAGTCATGTGAAAGAGGAAGGTAAGATTCCCCAAGTCTGGAAAGACAGCAGTGGTTTGGAGGAGACTCAGAGAAGATTTAATTTTACTTAAGTGCACATTTATTATACACTCCACCTGCATCACTCTGATCTACTTCAGTGGGAGATCCTTTAGATTTCCTAGACTATTTCCTCAGTCTTCATTGAGATAAGTTCACCCATGAATAGGAGCCCATATCTGCCTGAATCTTAACCTTGGCCAAATTGGAAAAAAACTGTCATTTTCCCCTCAATTTAAAAGATATTTTCCTTCACTTTTAATATATTTATATAATATCTTTATAGTAAATATATTTACATTTGGCTCTTATTTCACATATGTGTGTATGTCTAAGTAAGAATAAGCAGGTTGTGTTCAATCTATGATTGGGATTAGTACAATATAAGAAGTATTACCTTAAAAGATATATATATATATATATATATACACACACACATACACCTTATATATACACTTAGTATATAATATTTAAAATATTTATTTATATATTATATTATATTAATGGTTCTTGCCTTCTACATGATTGTTGAAAAGGAGCATAATAGATACATGTATGTGTATGACTGAATCACTTTGCTGTACACCTGAAACTATCAAAAATATTGTTAATCAACTACACACTAATATAAAATAAAAAGTAAAAAAAAAGTACACTCTGTTGAAGTTTTGGTTTCTCCTTTTATTTGTTTCCCCAGCCACCTGTGTGTGTCTCACCCCTTCCCTGTTATTATCATCCCCCCTTTACCCACAGTTTGAAAAACAATCCATTTTTCTCAACAAAGTTGCCTAACACATTCTGAAAAGATTGTTATATTATGCATGTTTCACTTCTCTACAATCAAAAATGGACAGGAAAGGTGTTCATGAGTAGGAAGTGTCAGTGTTCTCATTTTGTCTGTTCCCATCTTGGTGCCTTATCCATTTGGTTTAAGTGGCAGTTAGATTTTGTTTTACATTATCCCCTTTTAAAAATGCAGTGTATTCAAAGCAAAAGACCATCTAGTCCTATGTGAATAAGCCTTAGGGAAATTGCTTGCTATTATTGATATTTTTCAGCAAGAGCTACAATGAGGAATGTGTCCATTCTGAAGTATGTGCTGTTCCTCCTGTGAGACCTTACTTATTAATCATTGTGAAATTCTGAGCCATATAACTAACATTGAGTCCTTCTCTGAACTCTATGACAATGAATGAGTTAGCTTTATTCCCTCCCTGTTACTATTAGTTATGAGGGCCAATGGGGCGGAACCATGTTTGTAACATTTCATATGTCTGGTAGAGACTATTTGGGGTACTGGGAGCATGACTACTTTAAGGTATAACAAGTATTTTGAAAGCAGTAAGTACTAGACTTCCCCTTTTAGCTTAAAAGAAAACACAAAAAACAGAAATTCAGCTATAAAATGTCAGGACCATGTACGCTGGTATCCTCTGACTTCTTTCTGATAATAATGATAATGATTTTCATTTCACGATCATCAATATCTTCAGCACAATCATCATCACTATCACCATGATCATTATCATATCCCTGTGTTATTAAGCAATACTATGAAGGAGACACTATTCTAAGTACTCTGCGTATTTATTATTTCCAATCACTACAAGCCTGTAATGTAATTATTCATGATTATTGTCATTTTAAGAAACCTGAAGCTTAGAGACAGGAAGCTATCTGCTTTTAGAGGGACACCTGAGCATCACCTGTGGCTGAGCATCACTTTAGCTAGTACGGGTCCCAGAGTGCTTTGGGATATCTTCTGACACATCTCTCTGCATTTTCTTTGACCTGGTCATGTCCTCTGCTTCTCTTTGGTCTGGGATTTCTGGAAATGGCTTTGTCACACTTGAACCCAGCTTGTGATTTGTCAGCCCCTGCAGTTCCCATGGGTTTATAGTGAGTGTCATAATGTCCTAGTCCCATATGAATGAGCCTTAGGGAAACAGGTGACTAGGACAGCAGAAGATGTAAATTTTATTTAATAGTCTTTACATTATTACTTCCTTAATACCTTGCCTTTGGCTGCTATTTCTCATATGTGTGTATGTTTAAGTAAGAATAAGCAGATTGTATGTTTAGTCTGATTGGGATTAGTACAATATAAGAAGTATCACCTCAAAATGGACTGTTCTTCTTCTGGCTATTGAAGATTAACTTATATCAGATTGATTCTCTTGCTGAGAACTAGATAACATGCAAAAATATTTTTAAAATATCTCAGAAGGGATTATAGAGTGACCTTAGTTTGTTAGGACCTTAGACTGCCAAGACCTAAGAGGCCAAGAGCCTTAACAGACAGGAGGAGAACATTTCCTTTTGAGGGATTTTAGGTAGTAAATACACAGAGCTGTTCACTTTGTGAAAATTCATCAGGTTGTATACACTTATGGCCTGTGCACTTTTCTGCATGTATGACAGGTAACAGTTTAAAAAAGAAAGTTAAAGTTATATAAAAATATAAGGTATATGTTTAGATTATTCCTTGTAAAAAGAAAAATCCTCAAATCGATTTCACCTGCTGAAAGCTGTTAGTGTGATTAGTTAAATTAAACAAAAGAAAACTAACACTTCTCTTCAAGTATTCAGAATGACTGAAGCAGTAACAGGTAATCTTTTGGCATGAGAGTCAATTAAGAAAATTTTTTTTTAAATTTTAGAGCTAATACAAAATTAAAACAAAAAACCATACTGAATTTCATGAAAAAAATTTATAATTTTACAACTAAGATTACCTTCTTTATTAAAGAGAATAAAGGCAATAAGAAAATGACCTAATTTTTAAACAACTAAAATGCACAAATGTTGGAATCTATTTAAAAAAGAAAACTAGAATTAGCTCTTTCCAATTAGTGTGACATTAAATGGGTAGCGATTGAAATACGAGGCACTCAGCTGTGCACTGGAAATATAGAGTAGTAAAATGGTAGGAATGCTCCTTCTTCAAAATGGTTATCACTCTTTGGCAGTTATAACCTATTGATACATAAAGTTACCGGCTTCATGACCCATCCTCAGCATGATGCCACCTACCGAAGAAAACAATGTCAGCAGCAAAAAGTAAACAAGCATTTTTCTTATTTGTCTTTAGAGACATTTTTTAAAACAGAAAATGCCATTATACAGCTAAAAAATTCTCAATTCCATTTTCTCTCTCTCTGTAACCAGAGGAAAGCACTCCACTAAAGTTGATGAATCAGTTTTATTCTTGTTACATGTATCTGTTCATAAACGTTTCATCATGTCCTTTTGCGACTTGCCTTTTTAACTCATATTATGTTTTTGAAGTATATACATATTTATACATGTAGGTGTAGTTCATTAATTTTATCTGATCTTTAATATTCCATTGTATGAATGTACTGCAATTATTCACCCACTTTCTTCTTTGAAATTTTTGCCCAATTGATGGAAAAATTTTGCTGGTGGATGTGAATTGATATGTCATTGTTGTTTAAATATGCATTTCTATGGTTTACTAGTGAAAATGAGCATCTTTTCACATGATTGGGTATACTATGAATTTTAGTTCAAATCATTTGTGTGTTTTTTATGAATTTGTAAGGGTTCTTGTTACTAATAATACACCATGTCAGTTATGTGCCCAGCAAATATCTTTTCTCAGTCTAAGACTTCACTTTGTTTATAGAGATTTTAAAGTGTCAATATGTCACATTTATTCATTCATAATACGTCTTTATAGCTTGTGGATTTTGTATTAGTTCATTAATCTCCCCTATTCTGTACAAATATTCTATATTTCTTAGTTTTATATTTTGCTTTTCACATTTTGTTATTTTATATATATGGTATGAGATAGAAATCCAAATTTTCCCCACAACCAGTTGATTCCCTACAATTTATTAAGTAGTCTATCCTTTACTGTATACTGATCTTTAATGCCATTTCCATCATATTCCAACTTGAAATATATACAAAATGTGATTGTGGGCTTTTCTTCCTGTCACCTCGGTCTAGTTGTCTACAGGTTATATTTATATAAGTCCCAATATCTGGCATAATGAGTCATCATTCCTTATACTTCTTGACTTGTCTTAGTCCTTTACTCTTTCATATGAATTTAGGAGTTGTTATTTCATAATTTAAAGTCTATAACTTTGGTTTTATAAAAAATGGGATCTTATATTCTATTTTTAACATGGAAGTTTAATTCTATGTTCTTTTATTATGTTTACTGATATATATGGTCACACTTCTACAGCCTTCTATTGTATTCTTGTTTGTCATGATTT
This sequence comes from Physeter macrocephalus, assembly GCF_002837175.3. Lineage (NCBI taxonomy): Eukaryota > Metazoa > Chordata > Mammalia > Artiodactyla > Physeteridae > Physeter > Physeter macrocephalus. The sequence goes on from NC_041227.1 coordinate 110,222,424, forward strand.
ATCTTTGCTTCCTCTAGTTTTATAGAATTCTAAATTTCATTTAAGAGTTATCCTCAAACTTATACCATGCATACATGAATTAACAAAATCTAAATTTAATCAGTATAGTACCTTTGACATTGCAAAAGTAAAAGTGAACGTTAGTAAAATACTATCATTAAAGGCATGAGAAAACTAACAAACTATAAGTATATATCCAAATAAATTATTGTTTCTTGGAAGATAATCTCTTTCTATCCTCTATGTCTCTGAATCTCTCTTTTTAATTTTTTAATAGGTTTCTCTGTGTGCTACGGTCTATGTGGCTTCTTCAATCTATTTTCTAATTCTCTACTTCTCTCTTCAACTGAATTATACTTGCTGTTTAGTGCATCCACTGAGTTTTAATTTTATTCTTATATATTCAGTCTATTGTCAATTATTTTTACATCTAGTTTTCTTTTCCCCACATGGTTTCCCCACATGATTTCTATCTCGTCTTTCACTTCCCTTTTTTTTTGTAAATATGTTATCTCTTTCAGGATTATATATTATTTCTAGTTCTTGCAGCACAAAATCTAACTTTAATTTTAGCTTTTGACTTTTGACTCTCCCCCATGTTGATTCATTTCCTCATACTATTTCATTTTGTTTAATAATTTCTTGTTCAGTGAGTGCTCTCTTTTCTGTGGGAGTTTTTTGTACGGATGATTATAAAAGTGTTTCTACAGAATTGTTATATATTTGCATTTCCCAGTTTGTTATTTTCTCAGCTTATCAGCTTCTTACCATGCTTAGTGAAAGATTTAATTTAAAATTTCTCACATGACACTGATGTCTATATACATTCCTAGCCAGTAAACAAATTACACTGAGACTTTTCCAGTTTTCCTAATTCCCTATCTACAGCAGAGGAATTCCTTTTAGCATCAATCCAGAGCAGAAAAAGCACTAACAACTACTTAATTTTAAAACAGGTTACTTTGGTAACTAACATATTCCCATATCCTCTTTTATATTCAAGCTTACCTTTGTTCAATCTTCCAGTTTTACAAAGAAAATTCATTTGATATTAAAAAATCATTAGACTATTAATCAGAAAACATTAAACTTGCTATCTTGAAACTACACATGTCGGTAGGACAGAATAAACTTCTTTGTGTGTGACTCCCATCTGTCCCTTTAACAAATAATTGTTAAACATATTGAACACAGTTAAATTTTGAACAATTCACTTCTTTTGGAGTATTTTCTTATTAATTAAATAAAAATAAATGCAAAGTTAGTACCTTGGAATAAAAGGTACCTGAAATATTTTTCATGTCTAAAATTCTATAAAACTTGGGGCTTTGCACAAAATAGAACTCAATAAGCATTTCAGCTGCCATAGCCACTACTATTTAGGAACTTCTGGTATCATAGAAAGCAATATGGTACCCAAAATTCTCATACACACATGTATATGATTCTGGGCTTTCTTTTTGGGTTCATGGACTTATAGTTAAATTTTGGCTCTTATTTCTTATCTAAGTGGTCACTGTTAAGTTCCTCAGTCTCTCCAAACATCAGTATTCTCATCTGTAAATAAGATTAATAATGCTGAACTTGTAGGGTTATTGTGAGAATTTAGAATTTTGAGAGAATCAGGGCAAGTTCCTCTCTGTCCTCAGTTTTCTCATCTGTAAAATTGAAATAATAATCATCACAGAATTGTAAGAATTTATAAGAATTATAAGAGAATTTATAATAAATTGTTTAGCATTGTGTTTAATAAGTGACAAGCTAATGTTACTTAGTTCATGGCATATTGGAGCAGAAAGGTGGAAGGTCTTCCTGGCCAGGCTTCTTCCTCACCCCAGGTACAGGCTCCCTGTTGCAGCCCCCTGGCTCACCCTGGATGTGAGCTTGCCTTCAATCCTGTCTGTCCTCCTAGGCAGTTCTGCCTTCTTGGCCATGGATGATACTGAAACAAACTGTGTTCACAGCTATACCCTTGGAGCTAGTTACCTGGGAAAACAATGCTCACTACTTTTTGAATTTCCACTTTGCTCTTATGTGATTATAAAATCATTTCTCCATCAGCATGTACTTCTGGTCTCTGTTCCCTTGAAGACTGTCTTCCCCACAAATCCGTGGTCCCTTTTCTATATCTTGATCCCATGTAGCTTTTCCTGGGTCATGTCACAATATATGTAGTCCTTGTAGTGTTTCATGTGTATTTCCCTACATTTCCATTATAAAGTGTGAAACCAGCTATCCCATGTTACAGACCCTTGATATATAGAGAAGGGGAAGGGGAACGGGAAGGGGAAGAGGAAATGGGTAGGAGGAGGGGGAGGGGTGGGGGGAGGAGAGGAGGAGATGGAGAAGAAGAAAAGAAGAGGAAGGAGGGGGAGGAGGGGGAAGAGAAGGGAAGATGAGGAGGGGGAAGGGGAAGAAGAGAGGGGAAAAATCTAAATGTACTTCTGCAAAGTAGACATTTTTTCTATTTGCTTTAATAAAGTATCTCATATTTTATATATTGATTAGATAACTGATTAAAACATTTTTAGCTTTTTGTTATGATGAACTAATCTATCATGAGAGGTTTAATTTTAGAGGGACAAAAAAGGTTTATGATTCAAATCTTATATTTTAAACCAAAATGTTAAACATCTTAAAATTATAAATTCAGAAGAGAAATGTTCTTATAGATTACATTTGACCATTGTTTTAGAGATCCTCTAAAAGCTAGGAAGTTGCTTGTATCCCTGCTACAAAGCCACTGTTGAGAAGTTGATTAGAGAAGGAAAACAACATTTAACACCCACAGGATATCTTATCTCCAAATAATATGTCAAAACCGTAGTTCAGGAAACTTCATGAAGGCCTGGTAAAAATAGTGATTAAACAATGAAGTGGAAAATTCAATGTTTAAAATTTATACATATATATTTTAATAAATTATTTATTTTTGGCTGTGTTGGGTCTTCCTTGATGTGTGCGTGCTTTCTCTAGTTGTGGCGAATGGGGGCTGCTCTTCGATGCTGTATGTAGACTTCCCATTGCGGTGGCTTCTCTTGTTGTGGAGCACGGGCTCTAAAAGTGGGCTTCAGTAGTTGTGGTGCACCGGCTCCAGAGCGCAGGCTCAGTAATTGTGATGCAAGGGCTAGGTTGCGCCACAGCATGTGTGATCTTCCTGGACCAGGGATTGAAACTGTGTCCCCTGCATTGGTTGGCAGATTCTTAACGACTGCACCACCAGGGAAGTCCTAAAATGTATATTTTAAACTTTATTCAGTAAATATTTATAATTTGCTTTGCTATGTATAAAACAAAAATTAGATCCTAGTATAAGAGTTTTATAGTCCTATGAAAAGGAGTCTATTTCCATAAATCACTGTCCTATAACATAGAAAATAATGTGTCATAAAAGAGAGATATTAAACTACGTTACAAATAAAAAGAGGAAAAAGTTATTTCCAATTGGGAGTATAGAGGAAGGCTTTGTAATGGAGGGTGGCTGATTCTTGAAGGAGTAATATTTAGACTTGGAGTGTCTTTATGGTCTAGTGTTCATACTTTTAGAGATGAGGTGGACTAATATTAGTGGCAAAAGGAAGCACTTTCATCCGTCCAAGAAACATTCATTGACTACTCTGTGCTAGGAACTGTACTAGGTGCTAGGGTAAAAAATATAAGAAGCACTTCCTGTCTTCCAGGAGCCCACAGTTTAATGTTTAATGTTCACGTGGGAAATGGGGGAATGAGTGAAAGCATGTGGACAAAGGCAGAAAGGGGCATCAACTATTCTGTTTAGAGAAGGGAAGGCTATGCAAAAGCAGGAGTAAGAAAAAAACTCAGGAAGGCCACTACATTTGTGTTTAAGTTTAATTTGTTTTTAATTTAGTAAGTTACAAATTACAAATTCTAATGACTCTTGGGACTGAGAGTGTCTTTCAAAATTTCTTTAAGTGGGAAGGAGATGCAGAAGATGTGAAACTTCACATAATGTCTGCTACTTGATTTCTAGTCAAGGATGACATTGTAAGTTAATATTTTTGAGCCCCTCTTCTGCTTCAAACACATGGCAGTAACAGAAAAAATATAAAAAGAAATTAGAAAGGCTTAGACAAAGTTATGCCATAAATTTTTAACATACATAAAATGTAAAAACCAAAAATGTAAATTATTAATTTTCTTTACCCAGTTACCTCCAGAAAACAATCATGCATTACACAGTTTTTGCACTCCCAACTTCCTAGTAATTTTTGTTTAAGGCTTAATCTTTTAAATAAAAATAGTTCTTCTATGTTTCATTAGTCAAGAATTCAGAACATTCTCATTTAATATTTAGTTTTAGTTTCCTCTATTATTTTTATTCCACATGGAGTGAATGTATTCACATCTTTATTGATTTTATTGACTTCCTTTGCATTACCTTTCCTCAAGTGTTTTAGAATTTTGCAAAGGAATCTTGTGGAAAGAATCAGCAATGAAATAGGAAAAAAACATGAGATAATCAACAAAACTAGAACTGGCTCTTTGAAAACTAAACAAGCCAGATTGTATTACAACATAAGTAAGCAAGATTGATTAAAAAATGAGACTGCACAAATAAATAGTATGAATAATGAAAAAATAATGTAACCATAGATACAGTGGAGAGATAAGAGAAAGTCTGATACTATTTCAATCAGTTACTTAAAATTTTAGGAGCTGGATAAATTTCTATAAAAATAGAAATAATTAAACATGTTTGAAAAAAATGCACCAGTAACCATTATAGAACTGTTTTTCATAGAAAATATAGAGATAAATGGATTTATGACTATAAATAGTTCACATACAATAAAAACTGTGCCAGCGTATAGAAAAATAAGGAAAGCTGCCCAACTCTTTATAGGAGGTTAATATATATTGACACCAAAATCAGATAAAAACAGAAGAGAAAAGACAGTATAAACTATTCCCAGGTATGATCACTATGCAAAATCTTAAACATTAGCAAATTAAATCTAATATAATATTCAAAATAAACTGTATTTTTTTTTAAGGTCATTTTTGTCCAAAAAGTGATAATGAGCCAACAATATAAAAATCCCTCAGTGTAATTCCCTACATTGATTTTCACACTGATACCAAAACCAAAGATGTCACAAAGAAAAAAAACTACAGGCCAATATCACTGATGAACATAGATGTAAAAATCCTCAACAATATACAAGCAAACAGAATCCAACAGCACATTAAAAGGATCATACACCATGATCAAGTGGGGTTTATTCCAGGAATGCAAGGATTCTTCAATATATGCAAATCAATCAGTGTGATACACTATATTAACAAATTGAAGGAGAAAAACCATATGATCATCTCAATAGATGCAGAGAAAGCTTTGGGCAAAATTCAACACCCATTTATGATAAAAACCCTCCAGAAAGTAGACATATAGGGAACTTTCCTCAGCATAATAAAGGCCATATATGACAAAGTCACAGCCAACATCGTCCTCAATGGTGAAAAACTGAAACCATTTCCACTAAGATCAGGAACAAGAAAAGGTTTCCCACTCTCACCACTATTATTCAGCAGAGTTTGGAAGTTTTAGCCCCAGCAATCAGAGAAGAAAAAGAAATAAAAGGAATCCAAATTGGAAAAGAAGAA
>NC_041227.1:110228142-110229010 GCF_002837175.3 Physeter macrocephalus
ATGCTACCAGAAAAATACTAGAGCTAATCAATGAATATGGTAAAGTAGCAGGATACAAAATTAATGCACAGAAATCTGTTGCATTCCTATACACCAATGATGAAAAATCTGAAAGTCAAATTAAGAAAACACTCCCATTTACCATTGCAACAAGAAGAATAAAGTATCTAGAAATAAACCTACTAAGGAGACAAAAAACCTGTATGCAGACAATTATAAGACACTGATGAAAGAAATTAAAGATGATACAAATAGATGGAGGGATATAACCTGTTCTTGGATTGGAAGAATCAACACTGTGAAAATGACGATACTACCCAAAGCAATCTACAGATTCAATGCAATTCCTATCAAACTACCACTGGCATTTTTCACAGAACTGGAACAAGAAATTTCACAATCTGTATGGAAACACAAAGAAACCCTGAATAGCCAAAGCAATCTTGAGAAAGAAAAACGGAGCTGGAGGAATCAGGCTCCTGGACTTCAGAGTATACTACAAAGCTACAGTAATCAAGACAGTATGGTAATGGCAAAAATATAAATATAGATCAATGGAACTGGATAGAAAGCCCAGAGATAAACCCACGCATATATGGTCACCTTCTCTTTGATAAAGGAGTAAGAATATACAGTGGAGAAAAGACACCCTCTTCAATAAGTAGTGCTGGGAAAACTGGACAGCTACATGTAAAAGAATGAAATTAGAACACTTCCTAAAACCGTACACAAAAATAAATTCAAAATGGATTAAAGACCTAAATGTAAAGCCAAACACTATCAAACTCTTAGAGGAAAACATAGGCAGAACACTATGACATAAATCACAGCAAGATCCTTTTTGACCCACCTCCTAGAGAAATGGAAA
>NC_041227.1:110229596-110231334 GCF_002837175.3 Physeter macrocephalus
TACCACAATGTTCATTGCAGCTCTATTTACAATAGCCAGGATATGGAAGCAACCTAAGTGTCCAACAACAGACGAATGGATAAAGAAGATGTGGCACATATATACAATGGAATATTACTCAGCCATAAAGTAGAAATGAAATGGAGTTATTTGTAGTTAGGTGGATGGAATTAGAGTCTGTCATACAGAGTGAAATAAGTCAGATAGAGAAAAAGAAATACCATATGCTGACACATATATATGGAATCTAAAAAAAAAAGAAAAGAAAAATCGTCATGAAGAACCTAGGGGCAAGACTGGAATAAAGACACAGACCTACTAGAGAATGGGCTTGAGGATACAGGGAGGGGAAAGGGTATGCTGGGACAAAGTGAGAGAGTGGCATGGACATATATATGCTATGAAACGTAAAATAGATAGCACCGGGAGATCAGCTTGGTGCTTTGTGACCGCCTAGAGTGGGGGGTTAGGGAGGGTCGGAGGGAGTGAGATGCAAGAGGGAAGAGATATGGGTACATATGTATATGTATAACTGATTCACTTTGTTATAAAGCAGAAACTAACACACCATTGTAAAGCAGTTATACTCCAATCAAGATGTTTTAAAAAAAATTAAAAGAATAAAAATTACATTGTCATCTCAATAGAAGCAGAAAAATTCTTTTAAATTTTACCATGTATTATGGATAATAATAAAACTATTTTTGAAAGTGATTTTCAAATAAAAGTCCCTTACTCTATTGAAAAGTATCTACCAAAGCCCTATATCAAATACCTTACCTATGGGTAATATTTAAAAAGTATTTTCATTAAAAACAGTGGCACTGCTAGCATTTAAATTGTCACTGGAGGTCTTAGCCATGACAAGACAAGAAAAATAAATAGAAATAGAAGGATTTGAAAAGAAGAAAAAAATTATTTGAATATGATATAGCCAAACTGCTAAGAAGAGTATTTAACAGATTTATTGGCTATAAGATCAATATGCAAAAATTGAAAGTATGTTTATACATCAGCCATAGCAAAATAGAGAATATAATAGGGGGAAAAAGGTACAATTCACAATAATGACTATAAGGAACATATAACTACATATATAACATATGTGGAAGGCCTTAAGTAACAACCAAAAATATATATATATGATTGAAGGATCCAAAAATTGGATGAAAGGGAAAGAATGACAATGTACATGAATGGCAAGAGTTAATATAATAAAGAGGCTAATTCTCCCCAGATGAATTAATTCAATAGTATTTTAATCAAAATTCTAAGAGGGTCCAAGAATTGCCATGGCATTTTAGAAAGATATATTTATGCAGGAGTACTTTACTACACTTAAAACAAATGAACTAGATATACCCATATCAACACATAAATCTCAACAGATCTTGTGTGAAAAAGCAAATTGCAGAATAAATACTATATGATTACACTTATGTAAAACTTCAAAAAACTCTATAAACAAGTTCTGTTGTATGGATAAGCATATATGTAGTAAAAATATAAAAACAGTCATCATAAAGGATATAAAGCAGCTCTCCAACAAGAGGGAGGAAAAGTGGGCTTAAAAATTATGAAAATGGGTCTTCCACTGAATTTCCTTTTTTTTTTTCACAAAGAGAGATCTGTTGAAAGATTGCATATACCCTGAGAAAACCATAATTCAAAAAGAGTCATGTACCAAAATGTTCATTGCAGCTCTATTTACAATAGCCAGGACATGGAAGCAACCTAA
>NC_041227.1:110231637-110262454 GCF_002837175.3 Physeter macrocephalus
ATAGCACAGGGAGATCACCTCTGTGCTTTGTGACCATGAGAGGGGTGGGATAGGGAGGGTGGGAGAGAGGGAGACGCAAGAGGGAAGAGATATGGGAACATATGTATATGTATAACTGATTCACTTTGTTGTAAAAGAGAAACTAACACACTATTGTAAAACAGTTATACTCCAATAAAGATGAAAAAAAAAAAAAGACAAATGTTAACATTTATTAAATCTGGGTGTGGGGTGATATGGCATTGTTATATTATTCTCTGTATTTCTGTAATATTTTTATTGCAATATTTCATAATTTTAGGCACAAGTGTGCCACATACCCTTTTTGAGTCTACCTGGTTGGGAACTAGGGGGCAGAAAATAAAGTTGTACATCATGACTTCATCCCTTCTCCCATAGGGACCTACTGGTTTATTGCTGTAGCATTTAAGCTCTATCAATATGGGATTCCAGGTTTAGGGGGAGGCAGAAGTCACATCAGGTGCTACTTCCTTCTAGAGATAAAGAAAAGGATCTCTCATCATTTTGCTGTCATCAGGGATTTGGGAGTATGTGCCTTCTGCATCTTTTTTCTCTCTGGATCTCATTACTTCAGTCTACATCAGATAATGAAAGTTGCAATCTGACTTTACCTCTAAGACCCATGGAAGCTCTTAGTGAGATAAAAAAAATTATACTTAAGGGCTGTTTTTCATCCTCTTCTCTCCTTGAACACTTAAGTCAGTTTCCCCTCATCTTTCCTGTCTTTTCATTTGTCACTCTTCTCCTTTCATGTCCATGTTTTATGGACCACCATTTTCCAGCCCCTGTTTGTTTCTCATGTGACTTGTTAGTATGGGTCAATACAGCCAAGAGACCAATATATTTTAGAGAAAGTTTTCTGAAACCATTCATTTGTGAGGATATAAAAGGATATTATTGAAGAACTTATCATTACATTAACATTGCAGATCAAATCCACACTAGCCCCCAGCATAGCTACTCTGGACCATGACAGTCTGGTAAAGAATAGACCATCCATGAAATGGCTTCGATGGTTGCTCCAAACCAGTGAAATAGAGCTCTCCCAGGCCAGATAGAACACTCATCGTGTTTACTATTAGCAAAGTACCCTAAAGAGCCATAATGTTTGATTAATATAATGCCAAAGAGGCATGGAGTAGAAAACACACAGTGTGTATCTTATGGTGGAGCCAATCACTTGGCTAGGAAGTGGCTCTGGTAGACTGCCCACTCTTTTCATTTCAATGAGCCTTGTAAGTTTTCTATTACTCACTGCTTAGAGAATAACTCTCAAGAGGTAGATACCTAATGGAGATAAAAATTTCTTTTAAGATTCCAGTAAATTCATAGTTAATGTTAGGACTGTAGTGTAGAGGCATAATGAAGTATAGAGTTAATTTTTGAAGCAGAATTTATTTTTATGGCTTTATAAATGATTTTGTTGATAAGTTATAGGACCATTAAGGTTCTGAAATGTTAACTAAATTATTATTTTATACTTTACTACATTTATGGGGGAAAAATATACTAGAGATATTCATAATTCATATTTATGAACGCCCAATTTCTTAGTTATATACATTAGAGTAACTTGCTAATATACTAGTGAAGTTCAAAGCATTTAAGTATTTGAGAATTTTAAGGATTTTTTTTTGTTTTGTTTTGTTTTTTAGACCAGTTTAAGATTTGAATAAGAAAAACAAGAGCCTTGTTTTTAGCCTGGCTATGAGATGTCTGGGAACAATTAGCAAATTTCTTCAATATTAAAAATAAGTTGGGGGGCTTCCCTGGTGGCGCAGTGGTTGAGAGTCCGCCTGCCGATGCAGGAGACATGGGTTTGTGCCCTGGTCCGGGAAGATCCCACATGCCGCGGAGCGGCTGGGCCCGTGAGCCATGGCCGCTGAGCCTGCACGTCCGGAGCCTGTGCTCCGCAGCGGGAGAGGCCACAACAGTGAGAGGCCCGTGTACCGCAAAAAATAATAATAATAATAATAAATAAGTTGGTATTTTAATAATTTTATACTAAAAATGGAATTTTTTCATTATTAAAGTATGTTATTTATCTGTTATCTTGTAAAACAAGAACTAGACTTGTTGACAATAAATACTGCTCACCATTACCTCATTCTTGTTTCTTAAGATATTCTCTTAATCTCTCCATGCCTCATTTTCTCTAAGGAAAAATATTTATTAATTATTGAAACACAATATCTTTGTAGAAATAGTGTTAAAATAATGTAAGGTAGGAACATATTGATTAATGCAAAATTTATAACTTTATTCTAGATCTTGAATCACTTCATTTTAGTAGCCTTAACTCTCTTGTTAATGTCTAAGGCACAGAATGGCTGTACTAAAAATCTCTACTGTCAACTTCTAACAAAACACATATATGTGTCTCTTCCATAGTATTAAATATAAATCACAATTTTGGTAGAATCAGCAAGATATTACACTTATTCCAGAAACATACAGCAGGTGTTCTTATTAACTGGGCAGTTTTGTTGTTCTGATTCTGATTCTGAAATAGGTTAGAAATGTCTCTTTGTACCTTTTGGTTTAAGAAATTATGAGGTGAGAAAATTTGTTTCATTAACTCTTGAAATACATGTGAATATATAAAATTCATTGTTTACAATTGACTGCTAAGGGATAACACATGGAAATTATATATTAATCATGGTGATTTATTCTAGTGCTGAAAAACAAGATGTTAAATTATACCATAAGAAGAAGTGTAATTCAGTGAATTTTTATGATCTGTAGAGATGGGCAAATTGCATTGCAAATGATAAATGAGTTTTCAACATCAAGATCTACAAATAAATCATCATAAGTAGATATTTTGATTTATTAATATAACTAGGAAGTGGCCCCTTGAGATGTGCATGTAATTTTCAGTGGTTGTCCTGGTAAGAGACAGCTAACTTATTAATGTGTTGTGTTTTTTTTTTTTCTATAAGTAACTACTCTGAATATTTTGAGGGAAGAGTTTATTCCTTTAGAAATAAGATTCCTTGCACATGGAAGTGGGAATGGTTGCTAATTTGATTAGCTCAGTACCAACACACAGAGTTCAAAGTTGATAAAATTCAACAGGGCAGTTGAGAGGTCTCTTTCTCTGCCTTTTACTTAAAGGAAGTCACTGCATCTAAATGCACCCATTTTCCTTATGAGTAAACTCTGGGTGTTTTATTTTCTACCCTGAGTTGCAAAGTTCCATATCCATGTCTTAAGCTTCTACTTCAATAGCATTGGAAGATTATTGAGCATTCATGTGTGTGTTTCCATCAACTGGTATCCAAAATTGTAACCTAAAAATTACTAAACAGGAAAACAAAAGCTTTCATCTACTCATTCCTTTTTTTTTTTGAATTTTTGAATTTAATTTATTTTTATACAGCAGGTTCTTATTAGTTATCCATTTTATACATATTAGTTTATATATGTCAATCCCAATCTCCCAATTCATCACACCACAGAACATTAACTTTTGTTCTAAGGTCAACCCTAAATATATATTTTTTAACATCTTTATTGGAGTATAATTGCTTTACAATGGTGTGCTAGTTTCTGCTTTATAACAAAGTGAATCAGTTATACATATACATATGTTCCCATATCTTTTCCCTCTTGTGTCTCCCTCCCTCCCACCCTCTCTATCCCACCCCTCTAGGTGGTCACACCTATTAAAGGAATGAGTAGCTCATCTATTAAAGGAATGAGATCAGCTACTCATTCCTTTAATAGGTACCAACTGACTGCTTGTAGGTCAGGGACTATGCTAAAGCTTGGAGAAACAGAATGAACAAAATATAGCCCCTGCCTTCAAGGAAGTGACAGTAGAGTGAGAGAAAGAAATATCTAAACTGGTTATTTCACTGTAGTGTGGTATGTGCTTGATAGAGAGAGGACAAGGTACCATGGGACAGACATGTAAACTGGAGAGCATCCTTGAAGGATTAGGATTGTTGCCACAGTAAAAAAAAAAAAAAAAAGGTTTTGATAAAAGACTTCTAGGAGGAGATGATGCTCAAGTTGAATCTTGAAAGATGTAAAGAGCAGTTAAGGATATCCCTGCAAGGGGAGTGGCCTATGCCACGATCCGTAGATTAACGGGAGTATATTCAGGAATGAAGAGGAGATCAGTCTGTTGAATGTTCCAGAATGTAACCTAAAGAGAAAAGTGCAAGCATCTGGTATCCTAAGCTTCCTTTTCTCACCTCTTTCCTTATTTTTGAAAGCAGGATTATCCTACATCTCCTGCTTGTTTCCTACATAGGGAAGAGGCTAAGGTTGTAACCAGACTTGGAGTTCAAATTCCACCTTTACAGCCTGCTACTTGTGAGGTGTTACCTAAATTTCTCAGCCTCAACTTTCTCACATGTTAGAAAACAACAATAACAATAACTAAATACATGCCAATAGGACATGTGGGGTGGTGATGCTCACATGAGAGAATGTGGAAGTGTCTAGAGAGTGCATGACACATCAAAGTTTCTTAATGCATATTAGTTTCCTTTTATTTTTCTTCCCTATTTCTAAAATAGAGGACTTGATTCTTTCTCCCATAACTGGATTTTGAGGATCAAATAAAATTATACATGGAAAATAACCAATAAATGTACTTAGATGTATTGCGTGTTCATTATTTATTTATGTGTGGGGGAATAAATTTAGAGCATGGCAGGTAGAATATCCCTATAAAAACCCACTCCTCTACAGTTATTTATTCTCTGATTGCTTACAGCAAGGTGGGACAGCAGTAAGTTTGCTGTGGCAGAGAGAACATCTGCTTTCTCATTCATTTTTATTCACTTCACTGAAAAACACCAAACAGAGCTTTCTTCTGCCTCTTTCAAACTTTCCTTCTATCTTCCAAGATCTATTCAGTCTTTAGGCCAAAGTTCTGCCTTGTTTAGAATAAATCAATGTAGCCTTTCTGGCTCTTTTAGTACTTTATATCAAGGTCAATGAAGCAGAATGATATAAGACCATGGGTTGGGAAACTTTTCTGTACAGGACTGGATAGTAAGTATTTTAGGGTTTGTGAGCCATATAGGTCTTTGTTGCATATTCTCTGTGGGGTTTTTTTGTTTGTTTTTTTGGCAACCCTTTAAAACTGTAAAAACCATTCTTATCTTATGAGCCATACAGAAACAGACCTCAGACTGGGTTTGGGTGAAAGGACATAGCTTCCTAATCCCTGGTATAAGCAATAAAAGAACCAGCAGCACTTAGACTGAGTATGGACTATTGGATGAGGTCACTAATGAAAAAGGAGTTCTCAGTACACATCAGGTATGGTATAAGCATCTTATTATCTTGTTCAGTCCTTAGAGCAACATTATGTGACAGGTACTATATAGATACACTATTAAGAAGCTGAAGCTGGGAAAACCATCCCCACCCCACTGTTCATATTTCATCCCCATTTACTATTTATCTGCTATATAACATAAAGTAGGTAATTTATCATCTCTTAATCTTTAAGTTTCAGTTTCCTAATCTGTAAACAAGGAATAAAAATTAGTGCCTTTATAGGTTTTTTTGTTTGTTTCTTGATGAGGATTAAATAAGCTAATATGTGTAGGCAATGTCTGACACAACGTATATGCTCCATACATATCAGCTTTATCATCATTACTTCAGTGGATCAGGTTATTGGCCCTTGTTCTATCACCTGCTATTGGTCCTTGTGAGCACTTGGGAGCCATATGACCTCGATCAAGTCATTATATACTTTGTGCTTATTTCCTCTTAAATAAAGTGGGTGATAGTAGCATTTCGGGACTACCCTGAGGATCCGTGAAGAGAGCTAGCAAAAGTCAAATAAACATACAAATTTAAGAAATAATAATTACCTTTTACTCACTCTTATGTGCCTAGCTTCATCCAAGGTCTCCATTTCTATTGTCAATATGTTTCTTATAGCAACTCTATAATAGGCATTTTGACAAATGTGAATACTAGCTGTAAAAATACTTGAAAGAAGTGAAGTGTTAGGCACATGTGTGGATTTATTTCACTGAACCTACACAAAATGCGGACACTCAACAATCACAAATCTTGTTCTTAAACTTCATTGTCATCACACAGTTCACACAGGTGGCTCAGAGCTTGAGGACTCCCTTGAAATATCATCCACATCATGAAGTTCAAGACTTAATTCCTAATGATGACTCATCTTCACATCATTTTTTAATTTAGTTTGTGATTATCCATATATAAATTACCTATTTTGTGATATCTGTGAACAAAAAGAAAACCCCTTAGCACAATTCTGAGTCACCCTTCACTTTCACCATAGAGCCAGAAAGGACTGTTTACTGATTAAGTAACACTGATCTGAAGAGAGGAAGCGATTGCCTAGGATTGTTCAGTGTATGGGTCAGAATTTAATCAAAGAAGCAGACCTAGTAGGAGCTATAGAGAATAAGGGATTATTATAGGGATTGGACCTTATGAAATTGTGGGGGCTGGTTAAACAGTCTATGTGAGGCTACTGCTTCTGTGTCTGGTACTGGAGCCTGAAGTCTATATTTAAAGCAGTGAGGAAGGAAAAATGACTATGAAGAGGGGGAAGCAAGGACAAAATGGGTGGGCTAGAACTCATGAGGATAACCTGAACTCATATTAGTCTCTCACCACCACAAAGCTTTCAACTTTGACGATGGAATTATCTGCAGGAAAAGTTGGTATTCTACTTCATGGAGCTAAGCACACATACAATGTCCAGCAGGAAATAAAATTGCTGCAATTCTGGCTACTGCCCCACAAAAACAACTCAAGCTAGCAGATAAGCAAGTGTTTGAGCTACAACTGCTGCCTCAGACCTGCAATAACCTTGCCCACATGAAAAGAATATGGATTCTATTTCACTTTCACTTTCCACATCCCACCCAAAATGTCTCTTGTGACCCACGCTAACTTTGAACTCTGCAGCAAAAGGAATTTTGAGAAACAGTTTAGCATAGCTAAATTGGCACAATATACATTCTCCAATTTCAGTAAGTATGTGATGATACGGAACCTGAACTCTGTTTTTTCTAACTCTTAGCCCAGAGGTTTTCCCACAAAGCTCTGCTGACTCTTAATTTCCTTCTATATAAACTGGAAGTCATAATGCCATCCTCATAGAGTGATTGCACAAGATAATGTTTATAAAGTACCCCAAACAATGCTTGGCAGGCTAAAAAAGGCTATCTCTTTTTTTCTTGATGCCTATTTGGGGACCAAGAAAACATAATTAGTAAGAAAGATAATTCTTTTTAGGGGAAAAAGTTATATATTTTATTACTCAAGAAAAATATGTTTGGTTTGGAACCAGCCATCAGTTTAGATTACTCACTCCATTGATTCCCATTACTAGTAGGGATAATGGAGAGTCAAGTGGCAATTTCAGCACACCAGTTTAAAAGCTGGCTTTCACTCCTGTTTATGCGGAGTGGAAGAAATGTGCTATTCCATATGGAAGAGAGAGGAAAGGGGAGGGAGAGTCATTTGGTTACTGGATGATTACTGAGAATTATTCTGTGACCAAAATAAGCTGATTAAAACCAGAGTCCTGCCGCTGAAGTGAAATTAAGCCACACAGTGTGACTTTAAAACCAGGCTCTTTCCTTATGGTGTGTTGCATAATAGAAGCCAATTGAAAAATACATATTAGGACATATAAATATAAATGAATTGATGCACTGTGCAGAAAGCAGGCCCCAGGGGAGCCCACAGTAAAAGGTGGTATTTTCAGAGTTGAGAGCAGTTCTTTTAATTGATAAAAGGGAAATGGGAGTAAGAGAAATAGATCAGAAAAAGAGGGGTAGTTTCTGTCATTCTATGAGTTTGGTGTGTTATGGGGTAAGGAATTCCCAGGGACAGTCATTAAAAGAAAGTAAAGTTAAATTTATCCTTGTCTGACTAGCTCCATGAAGAAATGCAGGAGAACAAATATTTACATACCATCCTTTTCTGGATACTCTTTCTTCGATCTCTATAGCACCTGCAGTCTGTCCATGTAATTGAGCAGAAAATTATTTTACTACTTTTCTTGTTCCTTCACTTTCTCTAATGGTATGTTTTTTTAAATTCTTGTTCTCCAGGATACAGCCATTTGGGTGGATGAACAAAAAAACATGGGCAGCCATAGCCTCTGTAAAGAATACAGGCTTTGACCTGGGTCCCCATCAAGAGGACCAACTGAGTTCCCATATACCTCCTTTGTCTTTCTTCAGCAGGCTGGGTGACCAGTGTAACCTATCTTTTACCTTGGCAGATATTACAGTTAACATGCTGCTCTCAGTTTCCCATTTGGTGACAATGATCCCCAGATTCTTCTGTCCCTGTGGTTCCCACTGGTAAGGTGATTTTGGGTTTGCCATTGGAGGCTGACATTGTTACAAAAGATTATTTTGACTCCCTTCTGTTACTCTGAGTGCTTCTTTCATAAAGAATGAGGTGAGATATTTCCTCAGTGGTGTCAGTTTTGTTCGGGGATCCCGAAAGTATTGCCCAGTGCTTTGAGTTTCTTGGAGAATGCTATTTTAAATATGATAGAGTTTCTCCCAGGTTGAGTCAAATACTGTTTAATTGTTCCTGCATCGATACATCTAAAAATATTTTTTCTTAACCTAAAATAAACATCTTTTATGGAAAAAGCCTAAGCAGCTTGACTCTCTTCTACCAAAGGATGAATTTCTGTCTCTGAGAGAGTTTAGGAACAATTTTGCTGAGCTTGATTGCAAATTTCAAAGTTCTTTTGTCCCTCTTTCTCTGAGGACTTTCATGGGGCCTTCATACAGACAAAACTCTTGATAACAACTTAGCTATCCTGATGTGTGTAGATCTTCATCAATTATTGATTTCTCCAGCAAACAGACTATAATTATGATGGACGTATAATCTACATTTTTATGCTATTATGTCATCTGGCATGATGCAACATGGAATTGTAGTCATTCAACACATACTTGTTGAGACTCACTCTGTTCCAGGGTAGTGCTGGGTGGGTACAGATGAATAAAATAAAGGTGTTCTCTATCATTATGGACTTTACAAACTTGTACAGAAAAAGACAGTAAATAAACAATAAATATTTAATGATAAATTGGGGTAAGCCCTATAAAGGAAAGAAATCAGATTCTATGAGAAAGATGAGAGCACGGACCAACCTGAGAAGGACATCTAGAAAGATTTCTTGAAGAGTTTGAATATGAGCCAGAATTTGAAGGGTAAGCAGGAACTAACCATGTGGAGGGATTGGAAGTCAGGGAGTTTAGAGTAAAGTTCAGCCTCTGAAACCCCAGGATGCACCGAGGCTGTGAGTAAGTTTGATATTTTGAGAAATGTATTAAATCCACAGAAAATAGTTGAACACATTATAGCAGCTGTCTTGATGACGTTTTTACCACATGTGAATGTTTTGCACTTTGCTGTAGTGTGGTCCTCCGCTGTTGTTTAAAAATCAAGTTTTTGCCCTCATGGCCTGCATTTGTTGGGTGAATGGCCTATCTCGTATCCCTTTGCAAGTTGGGTGATGAAAAGCCAAGTGGGAATGATTTTTTGGTCTATGGATAAGAGTTTTCCCAGGAAGATTGAGTCAGGAACAAAGGTATGCCAAGCAGAGAAGAGGGAATGCTCAAAGCTACAGATAATAGAAAGAACATGGCAAGTTGAGAGAATCAAGAGAAGTTTGATATAGCCTGGAGAATGATGTGGGATATGAGGCTGGAGAAGTATGTGAGGGAGAGCTTGTGAAAGGTTACTTGGGCCATATTGAAGTGATTGAACTTGATCTTGTGGAAAAGTCAGAGACAATGGCAATTTTTGAATCAGTGCTGCTCAAAATTAATAGTAATAATTTTTGCAGGGAAGACAGTAGTGGCAAAGATGTTACTGTAGTTGTCCAGGCAAGAGATGCTGAGGTCCCAGTTCATTACCACTGAGAAAAGATTGCAGAGGTATTTCCAAAGTAGAAATCACCATTTGATATGAAAGGATGGAAGAGAAGAGGGGTATGACTTCAACGTGTTGGGGACAGGGTGGATGATGACACCATGAATAAGAGTTGTGGGAGAGTTATCTCACTCCCATTGGAAAAAGCTTCTTCCTCATCTGTGCTCTTATAACACATATCTTCCTCTGCAGTGAACAACTGCTTACATGTTTGCTTCTCTTGGTTGACTGGGAACTCCTCAAGGGCAAAAATGCTTTATTTATCACTGAATCCCTAGCACAGCTGGCAAGACATATTTGAGGAATTCAATAAATAATAACTGCTATTATTATTAGGCTTTCAATTGTTGTGTTTTAGTGAATGGGTGACACACGTCTGACAGTATAATTGTGTATTCTGAAGGGTCCATAGAGAATGGTTGAGAGAAATGGCTTTGATTCTTTAGGTGAATTTATTTCAAGAAGAAAAGTGATGACTCCTAAGGGAAGAAGAAATGTAATATGTAAGGGAACATATTAGCTGACCTAGTTTGGTTCCATTGCTAAAAGAAAGCCTTGGGAAAGGTTTTAAAGCAAAAATAATACAGGAAATTAATTTTGAAAATCCAACCATCTCAGTCGGGTCATCCTTAGCCCTGGATAGACAGAGAACACTTGCACAAAGAACACACAACTTTCTCAGATACTATAGAAAATTTGGAATTAACCTCAGCTATGCTTTTTTGTTAGACCCAATTCCTTCAGTTAGAGAATGTCATTGAACGTAATGATTGAATATAACTTTAATGAAAATGTTTATTTGGTCTGCTGAGGGTTTAATATTTTTTTTTTGAATGGTTGAACAGTGTCTTCTCCTAATGATCAAACTTCAATTATTTGATTTAAAGCATTATTTGCCTGTTTGTTTTTGAAGCAATCCTAAAACATAAACAGAATTCTTAGCTGAAAATTCAGCAATTGTGTTTTGGGAGTTTTATTTCCTGAATATTTTTATTTATTTGCAATAAGCAAAGCACAGCATAAAAGCAATTAATTTTAATTAAAGAATGACATTTTTCTAATAATACAAATGTTGTGTTAGATTTTATTCTCTTCTCTTGGTTGCTTTGTTTGTATTAAATATTTTATGAACTTGAGATATGAAAGATAAAATGCATTACATGGTTTTATTCCTGAAATATAGCTTTGTGTATCAGTCATGAGCTTGACATCTTATCAGCTTTTTTCTTTTCTTTTTATATAACTATGCCTATTGTTGATTGCTAGGTTGTTGTCACATTCAGTATCATTCAAGCATCTTCTGTAGGTCTAATATTTTGCAAACCATGAGGAGATAATGTATTATGTGTCTTAGAATCCTAGAGTTAGAAGATGTAGGTTGGTAAGTAGAAAAAAGGAACTTCTAAGAACTTAGCTATATGAAAAGTAAGATTGTCCTCTCCAACTTGAATTATCAAATCAAGCCAAGGACCATTAGAATTAGACAATCATCTTAAGAAGAAGGAATTCCCCATAAACTGTGGCAAATTTATCGAGAGATCAATATATGTAGACAATACATATTTACTGAGATCTATAAGAAAGAAAAATTGGTGAGTAAAGAAAGTTTGGAGGAAAAGAGAGACTGGGAGTTGGAAGTTCACAGAGACTCTTTAACACTGTTCTTAGAAAGGAGTTCCTGGTCCAGCTACTAAAAATCAGTTCCCCATGATGCATTGAGGTAGGTTCTTTCAGGACACGGTGTCATAAACATTTAAATCATTCAGTTCCCTTTGCTTTGAGTCCATGCTTAAGTAACCTTTGATTAAAATATGGCTTTCCCTATAAGAAGAATATTTCAATTTCAAGGTAGGCTGACAAGAACGTGTATTATAAATTAAGAGCTTGATTTATAAACTTTAATCTCATAAACTTAGTCTATGTAAATCAGGTACTCAAGTCCAGATCTCTGTAGCCCTGATAAAAAGAAGTTTGTGGACTTTCAAAGTGAGAAGCCAGACCCGAATCTCTAGTAAATTCACCAAGCTAGACTTCTAGCATACCTCTCCTGGAGACAGACCAACCTCATTCCCCACTATCAGTCAGAATGTCTGCAAACTTTCAGTAGGATATGTCATGACCAAACTCCTTACATTAGAGTTGAAGAAATTAAAGCCCAGACTAGGGAATTAACTTGACTAAGGTCACATACAAATTTGGCCTCTTGCCTTCTTCCTTCCATTACACCATGTTGCCTAGTAATACACCATCATCCTGCGAGAACTGATCATATTCAACAAATCTTATCTAAATCATAGGGAGAAAGAAAACTCCTGGATTATTAGTCTAATCCTTACTCCAGTACCTCAATGGATGATGGGTCTACATGCCATTTAATTCATCCTGTACTCTTTTTCTTCTTTCTAATGGAGTCAGGACCTGGAAAATTCCAACTCATCTTTCAAGACTCACCTCATTTGTCACTTCCAATTTCAAAGCCTTTTCATCTTCTCCAAGTAGAATTGGTCACTCCCTTTTCTGCACTGTTCATATCTCTACTATGTACAGATCACATGATATTAAATATCTATATATCTATTTTATTGCCTTTTAAGATGTGAGCTCCTCTAAAAGAGTAACCACAGCTTTTCTATCTCTGCATACCAGCACCCGTTACAGCGTCTTGCATCTAGTAAATTTCACAATAAAAAGAGATGAATCGAAAGAAGAAAGAGAGTGAAGGCAGGAGAGAGGAAAGAAACTTGAGTACCTTGTTGACAGGGAGAGGCTTTGTTTTCTCAACAGACATTGGGATTCTGTGAGAAGAGGAAGGTGTCGAAAATGTAGGCAGAACCACAAATGCAGCTCAGAAAGTAATTTTCCAGGATGATTTGGTAGACCCTGAGTTATTTTCTTCCTATTGCCTTATACAGAATACAATGATAAATTATTAGAATTTTTCTTCACGTTCTACAGTGGATTTAAATAATAATGTCCTCAGAATACTGGGAGCACTGGGGAGAATTTTTGCTCATAGTTACACAGATGTTAATAAACAACTCTCAGTTCTCCAAAATGACCTCATATCAGAGCTGAAGAGTAGTTGGTTCCAGTGGTAACTGAGGTGCTGCATAAGTTGAACAGATGGAAAATAATCAAAGTGTATGCTTGAGAAGAGGTTCTTATGACATTGTGTCAGAGACAACAGTGGATGTTAATCCAGCAGAGCTAATTTTATAGTGGGGAGTGAAATATTATTTAATCAGCAGTGCTTCATACATAATTCAATTAACTCTCTTCACTCATCAGTATTAATGAGAACAGGAGCCTGGATTAATGTGCAAGAGCCTCATAAAGGAGCTCCCAGCCTACCTAAGTGCTGCAAAAATTTAATAAAGTTCTGCCAATCAAATTCTGGAATCTGGACCAAATCCATCAATGCACTGATATTACAAATTATCCTGAGCACTTCTCATTGTTTTCTAATTCTTTAATTATGCTGATCTTTGCACTAAACCATTTAATTAGTGTATGGGGGAAATGAGTAAGAGCTGCCGCTTCCTTGACTGTTGGGAATCAGTGTCAAGTAAACAAAGGAGAATTTTATTGCAAATAATATTAAATGGCAATTTCTGCTTTTTGATGTCTGTAAATCTCAATAAATGAATAGAAAACAGAAAGTTGGGTTATAACAAACTAAAAAGCTGCTTTTATCTTGAGAGGATATTGAGAATACTGGGCACACATCTATCCAATACCTGCTTATTTTTTAGTTCAGCTTCTGAACTTCAGGAACCTTAAATTTGTCTCATTATCTGGAACCAGATATTGGAGATAAATAAGTGATACAAACAATCAGCGCCACTTGAAAGAATTAAGACATTATCATTATTATGGATTTTTCAAGATGAACGAATAGTAGCCTGCATATTACAGTTAAGTTCCTATTTTAGCGAATTGGTAAAGACAATGCCTAATGTGTTTTAAGACTATGCCTGAGATCGGAGAATGGATGGCAATCATTCCAGTTTTTATAGCATTCATTTAATTTTATTTAATTTACAAATATTGTATACTAACTATGTATCAGGAACTTGCCTAAGCTGTGGGTATATAGAAGGTTTTGAAAGACAGTTCCAGATCTCAAAAAAGCATAACTCTACTGGAGGAGACAGATGAATGTGCAGAGAAAAGTAATAATGACAATAATGATGACAACAATGATGGTGATTATGAGGATGATAGATCAAACTACTGCACATTTTATTCACTGTCAACCACATTATATATTTTATTTTATTTTATTCTCATAACCTGAGACAAATATTATAAGTCCATTTTTACAGAAAGTTAAAATGAAACTTATAGACATAACAGGACAGTGGTTGCCTTAGAGGAGGAAGAGAAATAGGATTGAAAAGTTCACAACTGTATCTGAAACATTTCTAGATCTTAAAAAAACAGAACTTGAATAATATATGACAAAAGGTAAACATTTATGAAATCTGAGTGGTAGAGACATAGATCTTTTACTTCTCTGTATGTTTGAAGTGTTTTATAATAATACTTGATTTACAGGAAGTGAGGGGAGGTCTGTGATTGAGGACCCTGAGGATGAGAGGGTAGAGCTGGAGTAGTGACCAAACTGAGGGGTTCATGGAAAGTTTTCCAAAGATATTGGTGATACTTGTCATCAACAACAGGGTTTTATTAAGTGCCTATTTATTCCTGGCATTGTAATAGATGCCTAAGAAGGAAGACAAAACTGACCCAGACTCCATCCTAGAGATTTTACAATACAGTTTTAGTAAGTAAATAAAGTAGAGCATTGCATACAAATATTATGTAACATGAATTGCATCTGAAGGACAAGCGCATCTTGGAGGAGGATGACATGGAAATGTTTGTGTTGGCAATTGGAAGGTCTAAAAATTTGGGGCCTCAGAACTCCTGTCATTAAATAGGAAAAGGATTGCAGGAGAATGATTATGTGATATTATATATCAGTGTATTATTTAGACTATATTTTTTCATTTATTTTATTCTCAGTTAATGATATCAGACACCCTAAGAGGTAGGTAAAAATGCCACATTGTTGTAGATGAAACCTGAGGTTCATAGTGGTTAAGTATCTCATCCAAGTTTACACAGTTAAGAAAAGTAACTGTGGAAACACAGCTTTTAAGTGGTGGAAAGTGTATTCACACCATAGTCATCTCTATATCTTATCATAAAAACAGATTCTTCTCCATCTTTGTGGAGTCTGTTTTTGTAGGGACAGAAACTAGGGCCATCGATGAGGCAGGTGGTTTTTCTGACTTGATAACACCTCCTTGGAAAAGCAGCCAGATGTTAGCAGACAGCTTGAGAATCTAGCAAAAGGCACAAGGTGCTTCCCTACCCACGACTCCAAGTCCTTGAGAACCTTTCAGCTACTTCAGTGTGATCAGGTGAGAAACAGAAAGTTGAAAGTGCCAAAGGAAGAAAGAATAAGAATTAGACACTCCAAAGGTTAGGAATGTTAACTGAGGAGAAAATAAATGAAATTAGATTGATTAGGTTAGAACAAAAGGCAAGAGAATCTGAAAAGATCACTAACAGATGTGCAAGAAAAGTTATTACCTAGGTATTAAAAAGGTGATTGTTTGGATTTGGAATTATCCAAGCTTCTCACTTTCTTCCTTAAATATCCTTACTTTATGGTCATTTCATTAGTTTTCAAAGCTTCCTCTTACAGAAATCTGACCTGTTAGATTATCATTTAGATAAAATTTATCTTTTAAATATTTAGGAAGAAAACTTTTTTTTGGCTGCGCCATGCAGCTTGAGGGATCTTAGTTCCCCAATCAGGGATTGAACCTGGGCCCTCAGCAGTGAAAGCACAGAGTCCTAACCACTGAGCCATGAGGGAATTCCCAGGAAGAAACTTTTTTAGAAGAAAAAATGTGTTTGGATATTATCCATAACTTTCATAAATATCTGCATAATATTAGTGCAAAATGATAGAGACAAAACTGGTACCTAGGAGGTGCTTTGACCAGAGTCTGACACACAGTAATAATAACTCTACTAGCATCCATAAAATGGGGGTCAGGCATTATACTCAAAGGCATTTGGTCCTGAAGGACAGTCCTAGTAGGAGAACAGATGAGTCCTCCATTTGTTCCTTCCCAAAACATTTAGTGTATTATATAGGTGTTATGGAGCAAAGGTGGGTAGGATATAGTGTATGTCCTTGAAGTATCTCAAATGGGAAAGACAGATATGCAAATAGAAATCTGTCGATTAAGACACAGGACTCTGGAGGCAGATTGCTTGGTTTCAAATCCCAGCTCCAGTAATTACTAGGTAGTCTTGGGCACCTAGAAAAATGTGGGTCTTGGGCTGGGTGGTCTTGGGTACATTACATAAATTTTCAGTGTCTCTGTTTTCTCCTCTGTAAAATGGGCATGATAGGACTTGTATAGCACACAGTAACCAGCACATAGTCAGTGCTATTTAGAGAAATGATAGAGATAAAGACAAAGAGAATAGTGTTAAGAAACAGGTTTGGGAACCACTGCAGAAACTCTAGAGGAAGCTTGAGTTGTACATATATAGTCTTGCTACTCAGTGTGTGGTCTGTGGACCTGCATTATTTGACAACTTGTTAGAAATGTAGATTCTAATTCAGTAGGCCCATGGTGGGAACTGAGGTTGTGCATTTCCTGCAAGTTCCTCAGTGATGTCAATGCTGATGCTCTGTAGACCATACTTTGAGTAGCAAGGATCTAGAATAACACTGTCCAATATGGTAGCCACTGTTCACATAAGGCTATTGAACATTTTAAATGAGTTGAGATGTGGTATAATTGTGAAATACACACCAGATTCAAAGACTAAGGGAAAAAAGATAAACTAGCTCATTTATATTTTATATTGGTGATGTATTTAAATAATACTTTGATATATGGGTTAAATAAAATACATTATTAAAACTAATTTCATCTGTCCCTTTTAATGTTTTTCAATGTGCCTACCTGGAAACTTAAAATTATATATGTAGCTTCCATTGTATTTCTATTGGGTGGTGCTACTCCAGAACATTTTTACCAACAGGTTTCCCTATAATATGTGTAACGGACACTACTGCAAAGCTAGACATAAATATGTATATTCTTGAGTAAGAGTAAGGGGTCTGATATTTCAAAATTAATTTTCATCATTTCATTATTCTTTTTTGCGGTATGCGGGCCTCTCCCGTTGTGGAGCACAGGCTCCAGACGCGCAGGCTCAGCGACCATGGCTCATGGGCCCAGCCGCTCCGCGGCATGTGGGATCCTCCTGGACCGGGGCACGAACCCGTGTCCCCTGCATTGGCAGGCGGACTCTCAACCACTGTGCCACCAGGGAAGCCCGTCATCTCATTTCTTATTACAATGGTGTTGCATATTTATTGCAGAACAGTTTTGGAAGATAGAAAAAAAAAAAACTCAAATTAAATCACCCACGAAACCACTGCATTGAAACAACTACTGTTAACATTCTGTTTTATACGTATTTAATATTTTGTATGCATTTAAAAATATCTTTTACCCTTTTATGAGAATATTTCTTCACTGGCATTTTGTAAACTATCTTCTCTTTGTTTTTCTACCACACTGATCCCTACTTTTCATTTTCTTTCCTGATTTCTCTTCATCTTCCCCATTTACTAGGCTTGCATGTTTAAAACTTTCTCAAAGTTAATGCATCTAAAACACAACTCTTAATTCTTGATTCCTGTCTTTTACCCAGGCTTTTTAATTTTTGAAAACTTTTTTAGTGGTTGCCGTAGACTTTGCAAAATACATTTATAAGTAATCCAAGTCCACTTTCAAATAACAAACACTTATGCCACTTCATGGGTAGTGCAAGTACCTTAGAGTATTCCTGTCCATTAACAACACTGCTGTCAGTCATTTCACTATCCATAAGTTGTAATCATTGAATACATTAATTGTTATTATTATTTTGACCAAACTCTTAACCTGTTAGAGTAATTAATAAAAAGAAAAATAAAAGATTTTATTTTGCCTTCATTTATTTCTCTCTAATTCTCTTCCTTTCTCTATATAGGTAGATCTGAGTTTCTACCTATATCATTTTCCTTCTTCTAAGAACTTCCTTTAACATTTCTTGTAAGGCAGATCTGTTGATTACAAATCCCCTCGATTTTTGTTTTCCTTTTCAATTTCAATTTTTATGTATTTGTGCTTTACTTCTTTCCTTTCTTAAATAGCTTGGTGAATAGTTCATCCATTTTTGTGTTTTTACTGTTGCTGTTACTTTTTTTTTTCCCTTTGAACAATAGTCTCAGATTTAGTACTCAAATATGCAGTTTTTCTGTCTTGTATTTTCCTATTTTATGCTTTTGGCTGGTACATAGATTTTAATAAACATTTATTTAATGGATTCTTAAGTTAATCTTAAGTTAATTAACTTAATTCTTAAGTTAATCATAACCTATTTTCTTAGGTTATGATTTGTTAATTTAACTTTCTAAGCTTTAAGTGGCTCTCAAGGTATATTTCATAGATCAAACATGTAATATTTCAGCCATTTTACAGGTAAACTTTAATAAGTTTAATTTTCTTTTTGACACAAGAACTAGTCGAGAGATTTAATCCTAAATAGCTTGTTGTTTCTATTTTAACAATTTTTTTTACATTTAAAAAAATTTATTGAAAGTGTTTTTGGCCTAAAAATATATGGTAAGCTTTTGCAAATTTTCCATGGGTACTCAGAACGTATTTGTAGGGTACAGAATTACACACACACACAAATAGAAACACAGATCAACTTTTAAAATTATGTTATTTCGATATTTCATTTTCTTCCTTTGCTTTGCCTTTTTAATCAGTCAAACAGAGAAAGAAATATAAAACTCTCCTTCACCAAATTATTTCCTCAAATTTCTCCCTAAAATTTCCCTATATTCTGTCATTTTATCTTAGGTGTTTCAATGCAATATTATTTGGTACATAAAAGTTCAGAACAGTCATAGTTCCAATTTATATTTTACCCATGAAATTATCTTCTCTTTTCAGTTGAATGCTTTTTTTCCTTGAATTCAACTTGGTTTGCTTTTCATATTGTGACATTGACTTTCCTTTTGTTTGCTTTTTTCCTGTGTATTTTTGTCCATCATGTTATTCTCTGAAATTGTATACAGAATTATAGATGGGTAGATGTTCATTTTTTGGTGAAAAGGTGCAGTTCTTTAATTAAATTAGCCATCTAATGAATCTAGAAGCTATTAAAGGTTGAGAAGTGACAGAATAGGAATAATTTGGGGAAAACTAATTGAAAGGCAAGAAATATGATAGTCATACTATTCACAGTCAACTTTCACATGAAATTTTAGGTTGGAAATATTTGCCAAGGAGAACAGAAGTTAAAGCACTCCTACCAAAGCAGCTGAGGAAATTCTTTCACCCTGACATGTGGCAAACTTCCCTTCCTTTTCTGAGCCCTAGGCATAAAGAATGGGCTGTTTCTACTTTTGGTGTAATTGATTTTATCTTTGCCTTTCCCATCAGTCCAGTTTCTTTTGGCCATAGGTGATATTTTGCTTCACCTACAGGTACTCTCTTTTTCTTAATCATACTTCACCATATTCCAACCACAAAGCTCATATAATCACAGTGATTCGAGGACCATGTGACAAACATGCTCAATAATCCAGGGGAACATGGCAGCACAGGCTCCCCTGAAAATTGTCCCCCAAAACATTCTTTTGACCTCACAGAAGGACAAGGCACCCTATTGTTACATGTTCTTTATTTGTTGGCATAGCTTTTTAAAAAAATTGATATTTATAATAGATATAGATATCTTCAATTATGAAGGTGCGAGTGAATAACAAATAGTCATTGACTTCTGTTTCCATTGTTGAGTAACCAGACCGTCTTGTTGCTGGAGTTTTGTTTGCTGAAATTTTATCTAACTATAATATTTTTTCATGTTTGGTGTATAGCCACAGGCAGTATCTTGTTTTGTTTTGCTTTTGCATAAGATTTTAAATCAATAAAAAGTAAACAAATAAAATGTGAAATACACATGTAGTCATCTGGCAATAAACTAGAAGAGCTGGGATCCATGAAGGCAAATAATGCCTGCCATCCATTTTTAAAGTTAAATAGAGTATATTATTGCATTTGAGAGGCAAAGAGGCACTCTAAGTGCAGATAATTTATTGAGATTTCCATGGTATTTTTGATATTGCACAGTATAGTGGAAGAAATCAATCAAACAAATTAAAAAGCCTGATATGAGGAAGATTGTGTACACTAATCCCCAATTTGTTTTTAGGCGAGAAAGAAAAGTTATTCATGATGGTAGAAAGCACTCTCTCTTATGAATGTCCTGTATACGTATACAGCTTGAAAAGTGCTCAGGTTTCCTGATGCCCGGAAAGCTGACAGGGAACATTAAACAATGAGTAATCTGAACAGAGTTAGTTTTGTGGTGGGTAAATGACATACTCTATTAAGGGTGACCAGATATGAAACACAGAAGAGTTTGGAATCAAGAAAATAGAATAAAATAAGTATCATTTCCTATAGGAAAAGTGAAAATCGACTCAAAGATGTGAAACTAGATTAGACTGGAAATAAAAAGCACTATTATTGGAGGAAGACTCAAGGTTAAAAAAAAATCCAAAACAGCTGGATATCTGTACCTGAAAATATTTTCAAGAAGTTGACACATAATCAAACTATAGGGGTGATGGTGTTCCAAAATCTCTGCTTTGTATAAATTCATTTTGTCCTTTATTGAACAGTTACTTAGCACCTACTGTGAGCTAGACCACAAGGACACAAAGATTAATATTTCAAAGTACATTCCCTCAATGAGCTCCCCCATCCTCTAGAAAAGACAGAGAAGTGAGCAAATAGATTTAAAATACCTAGGGTTGGTGAGACAGTTTGCTGGGGAGAGGCTGTGGTATTTGCACCGTCCTGAGTGAAGAGTAAGACTGTCACCAAGAGAGAAACGGGGAACATTCCAAGTAGGGAAAAAGAGATAAAAGTGCACAGTGAGTCTTGAGTAGTATGCATAGCTTAAAATGGCCTTTGCAGTTACAAATTAGTCCAAGCAAAGGTTGAACATATGAAACTGGAATCTCCTTTACTATTTTCTCTTCTTAATGCTTTTTCCTTGAAAGTTGGAATGAATTAGTGCATTAAATTTCTTTCCCTGAACACTTATAATATATAGATGCAAAATGTTCATTAACATTTGATAGCCTATAGCTGAATATATGGACAGCTTCTATATGTTGTTAATAACAGTGATTAGAATCTCCTACTTACCTGCCCTCAATGCCACCCAGGGGAGGTTAGTACACAATGGATGCACTGGTTAAATACCAGGAAAAACTATCACTGAAAGACACAATGCCTGTAATATTTATGCATGATTTTTTTCCTTGATGATCACCTAAGTCACCAGAGTTCAGTGTTGGAAGTAAGAGAGAGGAAAAACTCAAAGGAATTTTTATAGCCTGTCAGTGAATTATAAGTTAAAATTCATGATTGGGAAACTAGCTCTACATCTGGTATTCGTTTAATTGCTTGTAAAGCTGAATGGCAATTTTCCAAGC
This sequence comes from Physeter macrocephalus, assembly GCF_002837175.3. Taxonomy (NCBI): domain Eukaryota; kingdom Metazoa; phylum Chordata; class Mammalia; order Artiodactyla; family Physeteridae; genus Physeter; species Physeter macrocephalus. The sequence continues at coordinate 110,253,197 of NC_041227.1, forward strand.
ATGCACTAAGTTCTTAATATCTTTACATGTTATACTCTGCTTACCTGTGGAATATGTTAGGGAAAAGATATGATATATAAATTCAGTTGATTTTCTGAATTCAGCCCATTCCTTCTTAACATTCAAATGAGTTATTTTGTCTTAGATATATCCCTAATTGGTCAGACCAATTTCAGTATTGTCACAATCTGCTATTTTTATTATCACTTGATGAATAACTCAGCAACAGAAAAAAAAAGAAACTAAATTCTGTCCTAGAGCAGGCAGAAGCAACTACTAGCTTCTATTACGAATCACACTTGTAGCCTTTTAAAAAATTGAGATATAATCAACTTAATGTAAAATGCATATACCTCAACTATAAAGTTCATTGAGTTGTGATGAGTGTAGGCACCTATGTAACACATCCCCATCAAGGTATAGAACATTTTAGTCACTCCAGAAAGTTTCTTTGTGTACCTTCCCAATCAATTACCCCCTCAAGAAAGAACTGATGTTCTGATACTTTTCTTTTTTTAAATTAAAATATAGTTGATTTAAAATATTATATTAGTTTCAGGTGTACAACATACTGTTTAATATTTTTATACATTATACACCATTTGAAGTTATTATCAAATATTGGCTATATGTCCTGTGCTGTACAGTATATCCTCGTATCATTTATTTTATACATAGTAGTTTGTACCTGTTAATCCCCTACCTCTATCTTGCTCCTCCCCCTGCCCCTCTCCCCACTGGTAACCACTAGTTTGTTGTCTATACCTGTAAGCCTATTTCTATTTTGTTATATAACTGCCAGAACTTCTTCCAATGTGGTTGTAACATTTATTCTTACACCAGCAATGTACGGTTATTAGAGTTGTTCTACCTCCTCACCAGCATTTGGTGTTGTCAGGGTTTTTAATTTTATCTATTCTATCAGATGTATAGTGGTAACCCACTGTGTTTTTTATTTGTCTTTCCCTGATAATTAATGATGTTTGTCATTATGATAGCATCATAGTGATGTTGAACACTTTCATATGCTTATTGTCTATTTGTATATCACCTTTTGTGAAGTGACTGCAGGTATTTTGCACAAGTTTTAAAATTGGGTTATTTGTTTTGTACTAATGAGTTATGTACCTATCCTGGATACATTAATTTAATTACACCAATAGAATTTTGTATATTTAACTGACATGGAAATTCTGGTTGAATTCCTAAATATTTCATTGACTTTAACCCTAAATAATTTACATGTTCAGTGATATTCTAAACAGCAAAATAACTTTTATTTTTTCAAATGCTTATTGCCTTTAAATAGGAATCCAATTGATCTTTCTATATTGGTTTATCTGTGATATTGATAAACTCATTTTTTAGTTTGTCAGAACAAAAATTTTTATCAAAATATACATTTTGCAAATATATTTTTCCAGTCTGTTAATTGCCTATTCATTTTCTGCCTTTTGATCAGCAGAAATTTTTTATTTAGATGAAATATAATTTATTTTTTCTTTAATGATTAATGCTTATTGTGTAGTATTTTAAGTTCAGAAATATATTCTCCCACATTTTCTTCTTTAATTTTTATAGCTTTAGCTAGTTTATGATACAACTAAGATTAATTTTTGTTTACGGTATGAAGTAGAAGTTGAGGTTTACTTCCTTTTACGCACATTGATATCTAGTTGTATCAGTACTACTTGTTGAAAATAGTTTATCTTCCCCATTATACTGCCTTAGTACTTTTGCAAAAAACACCAACTGAACATAACAGTATGGTCTATTTTTGGAATCTCAGTTCTGTTTTATTGATCTATTTGTTGATATTTTTGTCAAAACCTCATTATTACTGTGGCTTCATAGTAAGTTTTGAATTTCTCTAAATTTGTTCTTTCTTAAGATTGTTCTTTTCTAGATTCTTTGCATTTCTATATAAATTTTAGAATCAACTTGTTTGTTTCTATTAAAAATACATATATATGGTTAGAAATGCATTGTTGAATCTTTAGATCTATTTGAGAAGAAAAGACTTTCTAATAATATTGAGCCTTCTCTCCCCAGAGCATGGTATATCTTTCCATTTATTTAGGCCTTCTTCAATTTCTCTTAGCAATGTTGTAAGGGTCAGCATAGAGCTCTTGTATAGCTTTCATTAAATTTAACCCTAAATATTTTATGCTTTTAATGATATTGTAAGTGGCATTTAAACTTTTTTTCTAAACGTTTATTGCTGGCGTATGGGAACCCAATTATTTTTTCTATATTGGTTTGTATCCATGGTATTGATAAATTCACTTTTTATTTTGTCAGGGATTTTTCTTTGTAGATTTCTTAGGATTTTATATATACACAATTATGACATCTGCAAATAAGGCTGGCTTTATTTCTTCCTTTACAATCCTTATTGTAATTTATTTGTTTTTATTGCACTGTCTAGGATCTCTAATAACACGTTAAATAGAAGTACTGCCAATGGACATCTGTGTCTCTTTCTAGATCTTATGGGGAAAGGTTTTAATATTTCATAATTAAGTATGATATTAGTTGTAAGTGTTGAGCAGATGCATTTTATTTGGTTGAAGGCATACCCTTCTATTCCTAGTTTGCTGAGAATTTTTTCACAATTGCATTGAATTTTGTAAAATTAGTTTTTTGTGGCAATTGAAATGACCATATGTTTCTTCTCTTCTACTTTTAATGTGATGATTACATTAATTGAATTCTGTATATTTAACCAACCTTGAATTACTGGACTAAATATTTCTTGGTTATTATATATAACCTTTTCAAAAAATGTGTTACTATGTTTTGTTTACTAATATTTTGTTAAGTAATTTTGTTTATAGATTCATGAGAGGTATTGGTCTGCATTTTTTTCTTATAAAGTCCTTGTCTGGATTTGATATCAAAGATATGCTAGCTTAATAAAATAAATTGGAAAAGTGTCACATATCTTGTATTTTTCTGAAAAAGTGAATGTAAAATTGATATCATACATTTCTTAAATATTTGATAGTATTCATTTGTGCCTGAGTGGGAAATTTTTTTCTTTTTTGTTTTTCATTGAAGTATAGTTAATTTACAAAGTTGTGTTAGTTTCAAGTGTACAGAAAAGTGAATATATATATATATATACCTTTTTGAATTCTTTTCCATTATTAAAAGATATTGAGTATAATTCTCTGCACTAAACAGTAGATCCTTGCTCTTTACCTATTTTATATATAGTAGTGTGTGTATGTTAATCCCAAATTCCTAATTTATCTTTTCCACCTCCCCCCCTCCTCTTTGGTAACCAAATGTTTGTGAGTCTATTTCTGTTTGTTAAATAAGTTCATTTGTATTGTAATTTAGATTCCACATATAAGTGATATCATATGATATTTGTTTTTCTCTGTCTGACTTACTTCAGGTAATATGATAATCTCTAGGCCCACCCATGTTACATCAAATGGAATTATTTCATTCTTTTTTTAAGTTTGAGTAATATTCCATTATATACACACACACACACACACACGCGCGCACACGCACACACACACACACACATCAATCACGTCTCCTTTATCCATTCATCTGTTGGTGGACATTTAGGTTGCTTCCATGTCTTGGCTATTGTAAATAGTGCTGCTATGAACACTGGGGTGCATTATCTTTTCGAATTAGAGTTTTCTCTAGATATATGCCCAGGAGTGGGATTACTGGATCATATGGTAGCTCTATTTTTAGTTTTTTAAGGAACCTCCATACTCTTCTCCATAATGGCTGCAATTTACATTCCCACTAACAGTGTAGGAGGGTTCCTTTTTCTCCACACCCTCTCCAGCATTTATTATTTGTAGACTTTTTGATGATGTCCGTTCTGACTAGTGTGAGGTGATATCTCATTGTAGGTTTGATTTGCATTTCTCTGATAATTAGCAATATTGAGCATCTTTTCATGTGCCTGTGGCCATCTGTATGTCTTCTTTAGAGAAACGTCTATTTAGATCTTCTGCCCTTTCTTTGATTGGGTTGTTTGTTTTTTGATATTGAGCTGCATGAGCTGCTTGTATATTTTGGAGATTAATCCCTTGTTGGTCACTTCATTTGCAAATATTTTCTGCTTCTCTGAGGGTTGTCTCTTCATTTTGTTTATGGTTTCCTTTACTGTGCAGAAGTTTTTAAGTTTAATTAGGTCTCATTTCTTTATTTTGGTTTTCATTTTCATTACTCTAGGAAGTGGGTCACAAAAGATTTTGCTGTGATCTATGTCAAAGAGTGTTCTGCCTATGTTTTCCTCTAGGAGTTTTATAGTATCCATTCTTACATTTAGGACTTTAATCGATTTTGAGTTTATTTTGTATATGGTGTTAGAGAATATTTTAATTTCATTCTTTTACATGTAGCTGTCCAGTTTTTCCAGCACCACTTGTTGAAGAGACTGTCTTTTCTCCATTGTATATTCTTGTCTCCTTTGTCATAGATCAATTGACCATAAGTGCATGGGTTTATTTCTCGGCTTTCTATCCTGTTCCATTGATCTATATGTCTGCTTTTGTGCCCGTACCATACCATTTTGATGACTAGCTTTGGAATATATTCTGAAGTCAGGGAGCATGATGCCTCCAGCTCCGTTCTTCTTTCTCAAGATAGTTTTGTCTATTCGGGGTCTTTTGTGTTTCCATACAAATTTTAAAATGTTTTGTTCTAGTTCTGTGAAAAATGCCATTGGTAATTTGATAGGGAGTGTATTGAATCTGTAGATTGCCTTGGGTAGTAATTTTAACAATATCGATCTTCAAATCCAAGAGCACAGTATATCTTTTCATCTGTGTCAACATCGATTTCTTTCATCAGCATCTTATAGTTTTCAGAGTACAGGCCTTTTGCCTCCTTAGGTAGGTTTATTTCTAGGTATTTTACATATTTTAATGCAATGGTAAATGGGATTGTTTCCTTAATTTCTTTTTCTGATATTTCATTGTTAGTGTACAGAAATGGAACAGATTTTTGAATATTAATTTTGTATCCAGTAACTTTATCAAATTCAGTGGTAAGCTCTAGTACTTTTCTGGTAGTGTCTTTAGGATTTTTTGTTTATAGCATCTTGTCACCTGAAAAGAGTGACAGTTTTACTTCTTTTCCAATTGGATTCCTTTTATTTCTTTTTCTTCTGATTGCTGTGGCTAGGACTTCCACAACTATGTTGACTAAAAGTGGTGAGAGTAGGCATCCTTGTCTTGTTCATGATCTTAGAGGAAATGCTTTCAGCTTTTCACTGTTGAGTATGACGTTTTATATGGGTTTGTCATATATGGCCTTTATTATGTTGAGGTAGCTTACCTGTATGCCCACTTTCTTAAGAGGTTTTTTTTTTGATCATAAATAGATGTTGATTTTTATCAAAAGCTTTTTCTGCATCTATTGATATGATCATACGGGTTTTTTGTTTTGTTTTGTTTTGTTTGCTGTATGTGGGCCTCTCACTGTCGTGGCCTCTCCCGTTGTGGAGCACAAGCTCCGGAAGTGCAGGCTCAGTGGCCATGGCTCACAGACCCAGCTGCTCCACGGCATGTGGGATCTTTCTGGACCGGGGCATGAACCCTTATCCCCTGCCTCAGCAGGCGGACTCTCAACCACTGCGCCACCAGGGAAGCCCGATCATACGGTTTTTATTCTTCAGTTTGTTAATGTGGTGTATCATATTGATTGATTTGCTAATACTGAAAATACTTGCATCCCTGGGATAGAGTCCCCTTCATCATGATGTATAATCTCTTTAATGTATTGTTGGAGTCAGTTTGCTAGTTTTTTGTTGAGGATTTTTGCATCTATGTTCATCAGTGATATTGGCCTGTAATTTTCTTTTTCTGTAGTATTTTTGTCTGGTTTTGGTATCAGGTTGAGGATGGCCTCATAGAGTGAGTTTGGGAATGTTCCTTCCTCTGCAATTGTTTGGAATAGTTTCAGAAGGATAGGTGTTAAATCTTCTCCAAATGTTTATAGAAATCACATGTGAAGTCATCTGGTCCTGGACTTTTGCTTGTTGGAAGTTTTAAAATTACTGATTCAATTTCAGTACTGGTAATTGGTCTGTTCACATTTTCTGTTTCTTCCTGGTTCAGTCTTAGGAAATTGTACAACTTATCTGTTTCTTCTAGATTGTCCATTTTATTGGCATATAGTTGCTCAGAGTAGTCGCATGATCCTTTGTAGCTCTGTGGTGTTGGTTGTAACTTTTTTTTTCATTTATGATTTTAGTGATTTTGGCCCTCTCCCTCTTTTTTTTCTCGATGTTTATCAATTTTGTTTATCTTTTCAAAGAACCAGATTTTCATTTCATTGATCTTTTCTAGTTTTTTTTTAAGTCTCTTTATTTCAAATGTATTTTAGATATCCTGTGTTTGTATTCTCCTCCCCTCACAGTTACTGTTTAGGATTTTATATTTTACATATAATTGTTTTGCATATCCCTTGACTGCCTATAGTGGATACAAACGATTTTTACTGCTTTTGTCTTTGAACCTCCCAGTAGCTTTGTGTGTGGATGATTTCCTACCTTTACTGCATGTTTGTTTTTACCAGTGAGGTTTTCCATTTTGTAATTTTCTTGTTTCTAAATTATGACCTTTTCTTTTTCTGCCTAGAGAAGTTCCTTTAGCATTTGTTGTAAAGCTGGTTTTGTTGTGCTGAGTTCTTTTAGCTTTTGCTTGTCTGTAAAGCTTTTTATTTCTTCACCAAATATGAAGGAGAGCCTTGCTGGGTAGAATATTCTTGGTTGTAGATTTTTCTCTTTCATCACTTTAAGTGTATCATGCCACTCCCTTTTAGCCTGCAGTGTTTCTGCTGAAAAATCAGCTGATAGGCTTATGGGAGTTTCCATGTATGTGATTTGTTGTTTTTCCCTTGTTGCTTTTAATAGTCTCTCTTTATCTTTAATTTTTGTCATTTTGATTACAATGTTTCATGGTGTATTCCTCTGTGGGTTAATCCTATATGGAACTCTCTGCACATCCTGAATTTGGGTGACTGTTTTCTTCCCCAGGTTAGGGAATTTTTCAGCTATTATCTCTTCAAATATTTTCTCAGGCCCTTTCTCTTCCTATTCTCCTGCTGGGACCCTTAAAATGTGAATATAGTGAGCTCAATTTGTCCCAGAGGTCTCTTAAACTGTCCTTTCTTTTTGTTCTTTTTTCTGTTCAGCAGCGGTCATTTCCACTACACTATAGTCCAGCTCATTGATCAGTTCTTCTGCCTAATTTAGTCTACTCTTGATTCCTTCTAGTGTATTTTTCATTTCAGTTATTGTATTCTTTAATTCTGTTTGGCTGTGCTTTATATATTCTAATTCTTTGTTAAAAACTTCTAATTTCTCACTCTGTGTATCTTTTCTTCTCCTGAGTTCTTTGAGCCCCTTTATTATACTCACTCAAATAACATAAATAAATGTCATTATCAAAATAATAAAAATTGAACAGTCTCAGTAAGATGTAAAGAAGTACATGCCTAAATATAGTCCTTAATTGTCCTCGTGTATTTTTCATTTCAGTTATTGTATTCTTTAATTCTGTTTGGTTGTTCTTTATATTTTCTAATTATTTGTTTAAAACATCTAACTTCTCACTCTGTTCACCCATTATCCTCCTGAGTTCTTTGATCATCTTTACAACCCTTACTCTGAACACTTTCTTGGGTAGATTGCCTATCTCCATGTCACTTAGCTCTTCTTCTGGGGTTTTATCTTGTTTCTTCATCTGAAACATATTCTTCAGTCAACGTATTTTATCTAAATTGCTATTTGTATTTTTATGTATGTGGTAGGTTGGTTATGCTTCTCAACCTTGGAGAAGTGACCCTCTGTTGGAGAAGTCCTATGCCTCCCAGCAGTGCTCTCTCCTTTCATCACCCAAGGGCCAGGGGACAACTAGATGTTGGGTAGTGTATGGCCTGAGTTTGTTGACTTGGTCTGCAGGCTGTGGGACTGTAGTTTTCTGGCTTCTGTTGTCTGTCCCCTGGTAAGTGAGGCTGGTCTAGAGGTTTGTGTAGACATCCTAGCAGAAGGGACCAGTGCCTGCCCCCGGTGGGTGTAGCTGTGTCTTTGTCCTCTAGTGGGCAGGGCCACATTTAGCGGCATATCTAGAGGTGACTATGGGCTCAAGAAGTCTTTAGGGAGCCTGTCTGCTGAGGGTATGGCTGTGTCCCCACCCAGTTGTTTTTGAAATGTATTGACACTTGTTTAATAAATTAGTATATAGTCCATCTTGAAAAGAATATGTATCTTGTTATTTTAGAATGTAAAGTTTTATAAAAGTTAAGTCAAATTTAATATTTATACTGTTTTAAAAATCTTCTATATCTTACTAAATTTTGTTTTAACAATTTTGAGAGACAGGTTAATGTTTCCAGCTATGACAGTGGAATAGTCTAATTCTCCCTTTAGATAATTAATTTTTGCTTCATACATATGAGAGGTTTCTCATTAAATGATTAATATTTAAGATTTATGTCTTCTTGATGAATTGTAACTTTTACCACTATAATATTTCTCATTCCCTGATACTACATTACTTGTTGAAGTCTAAATTTTCAGATATCAATATAAGTACATTTACTTCTTTATGATTAATGTTTGCACAATATCTTTTTCTCCATCTTTTAACTCTCAACCAGTCTATGTCTTTATTTATTTTTTTTTTAAACATCTATATTGGAGTAAAATTGTTTTACAAAGTGTGTGAGTTTCTGCCTTACATCAAAGTGAATCAGTTATACATATACATATGTTCCCATATCTCTTCCCTCTTGCGTCTCCCTCCCTCCCACCCTAGCTATCCCACCCCTCTAGGTGGTCACAAACCACCTAGCTGATCTCCCTGTGCCATGCTGCTGCTTCCCACTAGCTATCCATCCTACATTTGGTAGTGTATATATGTCCATGCCACTCTCTCACTTCGTCACAGCTTACCCTTCCCCTTCCCCATATCCTCAAGTCCATGCTCTAGTAGGTCTGTGTTTTATTCCCGTCCTACCCCTAGTCTCTTCATGACATTTTTTTTTCTTAGATTCCATATATATGTGTTAGCATACGGTATTTGTTTTTCTCCTTCTGACTTACTTCACTCTGTATGACAGACTCCAGGTCTATCCACCTCATTACAAATAACTCAGTTTCATTTCTTTTTATGGCTGAGTAATATTCCATTGTATATATGTGCCACATCTTCTTTATCCATTCATCTGTTGATGGACACCTAGGTTGCTTCCATGTCCTGGCTACTGTAAATA
>NC_041227.1:110263584-110284508 GCF_002837175.3 Physeter macrocephalus
TTAGTGTATAAGAATTCCAGAGATTTCTGTGCATTAATTTTTTATCCTGCTACTTTACCAAATTCATTGATTAGAGTTAGTAGTTTTCTGGTAGCATCTTTAGGATTCTCTATGTATATTACCATGTCATCTGCAAACAGTGACAGCTTTACTTCTTTTTTCTGATTTGGATTCCTTTTATTTCTTTTTCGTCTCTGATTGCTGTGGCCAGAACTTCCAAAACGATGTTGAATAAGAGTGGTGAGAGTGGGCAACCTTGTCTTGTTCCTGATCTTAGTGGAAATGGTTTCAGTTTTTCACTATTGAGGACGATGTTGGCTGTGGGTTTGTCATATATGGCCTTTATTATGTTGAAGAAAGTTCCCTCTATGCCTACTTTCTGCAGGGTTTTAATCATAAATGGGTGTTGAATTTTGTCAAAAGCTTTCTCTGCATCTATTGAGATGATCATATGGTTTTTCTCCAGTCTATGTCTTTATGTTTAAGGTGTTTTCTTATAAATAGCAAACAGTTGCTTTTGCTTTTTTATCCAGTCAGACAATCTTTGCCTTCTAACTGTAAAATTTAGCCCATTTACACTCAGTGTAATTATAAGTTTAGATTAAATACACCATGTTTATTTTTTTTGTAATTGTTATTTCATATTTGTTTTCTTTTTTGTTTGTTTTATTGTGTTTTGTTTTCTATTTGTCCTGTCTGCTCTTTTATTTCAGTTGCAACTTTCCGACCTTCTTTTTGGTGAACTGAATAATTTTCAGTATTCTGTTTCATCTCCTATATTGACTTTTTGCCATGCCTCTTTTTCTTATTTTTTATTTGATCTAGACATTATAAAACACGTTTAACTTATTGCAGTCTATCTTCAAAAATATCAGTTATCAAAAAAAAAAAACCCAAAATAGTCCTGTTTACTTACATATTTTGCCATTTCTTGTGCTCTTCATTCTTTCAACTAGATCTGTGTTCCATTATTTTTTAATATAAAAATCTTTAACACCTCTTTTGTTTTAATTTCTCTTGACTTTAGGTTTTTGGATATGTCTTTATTTTATCCTCATATTTTAAAGATACTTGGCTGGATATAGAAATCTAGTTTAATATGGTTTTTTTTCAACACTTTCAATGTGTCCCATTGCCTTCTTGCTTGCATTATTTCTGATAAGAAGTCGGCTATAGTTTTTATCATTTTCCCTTGTATGTACTGTGTCTTTTCTGATTGCTTTTAAGATTTTCTTTTTATCTTCAATACAATGGTAAAGTAGATTTTCATTATATTGAGTATAACCTGCCTACATCTGATTTTATGTGTGGTTTTTGAGCTGGGGGTTTGTTCAGCTCATGTGTTTATGATATGAAATTTTTCATCAATTTGAAAAATTTTAACCATTAATTCTCCAAACATAATTTTTGCCCAGTCTCTCCCTCTTCTCCTTATGACACTTCAGTTATACATTTAGACATTTCATATTGTTCAACAGGTCAATGAGGCTCTGTTCTTTTTTTCAAGCTTATTTTTCTTTTTGAGATTTAATTTATATAGATTTTTTCATGCTATAGTCTTTTCTTTTTTAGTTTCCATCAACTGCCAATGCTACTCTTTTATTTTTTTATTTCAGATATTGTAATTTTTAATTAGAATTTCTATTCAGTTCTTCTTTATAGTGTCTAATTCTTTGCTGAGATTTTTTGTCTGTTTACTCAATCTTTAAAAAAATTAACATATTTATAATAGGTATATTTAAAGCCCTCATCAGCTAATTGAAACCTTATTTTCATATCTGAGTCTATTCCTATTGACATTTTTATTCTTAGTTATGTGTCATATTTCCCAGCTGCATATTCTAGTAAATTATTATTGTATGTTGTACATTATTGGTTGCCTCATGTTTAGAATCTAAATTTTATTGTCTTTCTTTAAAGTGCATTGACTTTTTTCTGGAAAGTAGTTAATTTACTGGAGAATCAGCTTTATGCTGTCAAGATTCTTTGGGCTTTGTTAGGATGGATTGAAAGGATAATTTAGGACTAGTGTATCCCTACTTTTATTTGTGATTTGTATAAGACTTTAACTGTATGCTTGGGGAAGTTAGTGAAACCTTCCAACTCTGAATGACCAGAACTCCAATGTTTCCTCACATTATGCAGCCTTCAGAAACTTTATTGAGCTCCAATTTCTCAGAAGTTATTCTCTGCCAGACTTCATGAAATGTAGCCCTTTCCATGTCTAGGCAACTCCAAGGCAGGTTCTGGAACTCTTTATCCACAGAGCTTTCTTCTCCTCCACCTTAATCTAAAGATTCCATCCTTATCACTCCTGTAGCCTAATCTCTCTTTCTTTCACTCAGTTGAGAGTGCTGTTCTTTGCTTGGGCTCCACTTCCATATGTCAAGACTTGGAATGTGCCTTCTGACAGAAATTCAGGGCAAATATGGAGCTTACTTTGTGTGTATTTCTTCTCTCAAGGATCCCAGACTTGTGTTCTGTATTGTTAATGCCTGAAAATAGTTGCTTCCAGTTCATGGCAGGAAAGTTAGTCTGATATTTATTGCTCTGTTATGTCAGAAATTGAAACTCCTGATGTTTTATTAGACTTAGACACTGTAGAATACTATCTCATCAATTGGTCAATTTTGCAGCATTTTCTAACCTTTTGATCAGGCAGTGCTGAGCCACATCAGCCTGAAGTTAGGTGAATGAAAGTCTCTCCCTGTAATTCTTTATAACTTTGCTTGCAGTTTTCCTCCTTTTTGGTTAGGTGGCATTTTGGATGGTCCCTTGCTTTAAACAATCACATGCCATAAGTGATGTCACACAAAAGAGATTAAACTTGTCATCATGTTTTGATTCTTTCAATATTGCTTAATATAGTTTTGTTTTTGTGAGGGTTTTCTTGTTGTTTTTTTTCCCAAATCATTTCTTACCTTTAGCTCCTCATTTAATTTTTTTCCATTGCTTTCAGAGTTGAAAAGAGTAAACCTCATGCTAAATAACACTTTACTTTTTGATCACCTGCTTTAAGATACAGTTTTCAGGAATGCATGGTAGTTTCAAACAACATCCTACTTTTGCTCTCCTAGTACCTTGTTCTCTTATTGCAGCATGTTAAATTTATATCTGTTCATGAAATTGTTTCCTTTAATATATGCTAACCACCTCTCAGGCAAGAACCTTGTCTTATTAATCTCTAAATCAATAGCACTGCTGTTGTCCTTCAGATATTTTAGATATTCAGCAAAGTCTATTATAAAAATTAATTCAGAATACCATTTATAATCTTGAGTATTCAGAAGTATAGATATAGAATCTAATGTTAAAGATTGAGGATTCGTGAATATCAGTCAACATAAAGAGAATAAGACAATTTATGATCACAGCATTGTTTTTCAGTTAGTCTCCAAAAAATTTTATAGTCTTCAATATGAACTTTTCAAGGACCAGAAAAAAAGGGAGAGGGCCCAGAGTAAATCTCACATCTTTTCTGAAACCTTTCCCTTTTTCTAGTTCCCCAAGTAGCATCCTTCTCTTATATAACTCTCATATCACATTTTCTATAATTCCTGATTCTACTTGGTTTAAAAATTGCATATGCTAATCTATTTTTCTTCCTCCAAGACCATAAGGTATTTGATACAGATTATGTGCTTAGACTTTTTTTTAATATCTCTCTACTTTGATTAAAGGTATAGTCTGGAAATCGATAGAAAGTTACTGTTACTAGGTAGAATAGGGAATAATTCATATGAACTGAAAGTTTTAATTAATGAAAAATTTCAATTTAAAATATTTTTTACAAGTTTTAAGAAAAACATTTAAAATTATTTTTAATATGTGGTATACTAGTTTAGGATAATGAAATAGATCTATAGTAGATTTATTATGTAATAAACATGAAATGATAACTTTTAATTAACATGAGACACTATGTAAAATGTGAATTCTTTTTCAAGTGGTAGAAATGGAAAGTTCAAAAATACACTAATAAATATTTTAAATAGTTCTAATATCTTGTGAAAATCCTCTGTTTTTGCTACTACTGAAAGTAGTAGATAAGGGTAACTTTCACTCCTACACCAATGTTAACTGAAATATCATAAGTTCTGATAAGCAAATGTTAATTTTTCTATTGTGGTTGCTGTCAAGATTGATCATCCCCAAATAATGTTGACTAAGCTTTTTCCTACAACAAAGAAAAAAAAATGATAGATTTTCTAAAGGATCCTTCTGTAATAAGGAGTCCATATTACACACAGTTACATTTTTTATTTGTCATGCCCAAGGACAGATTTAAACATAACCTCACTAAGTGTTTGTGCTTCTTAGAGAAGAAATTGTTCAGTAGGTAGAATTATGGTATGTTTTATTCTATTCCTAAGCTTGTGTAGATAATAAGCATGATGTTGCCATTTGTGGATAGGAAACTGTGAGCTCATGGTTGCCTGTAAATGTGTGTGTTATAGTCTAGGTTCATTTTTGGAATATCCTCATTATTGGTCTGAGACTCTCCAAAATTAAGCAGATAAACAGCTCTAGGTTCTTAGGTTCTTAGTAAATCATTTACAACAATTTTCCAAACAAGTCAAAAATCTTATCTAGAACTTATTTTATAGTGTGTTTTGAAATCCATATTCAGATAACACCCTTTAACAAATTAACTCCAATTATATATATATTATATTATTTATATATTATATATATAATATATTATATTATATATAACTCCAATATAACATACATTCAAATATGCAATGTTTAGAGCAATATTTCTCATGCAGGCTCATGATGTAGATAAGTAAATTTTCATCGCTTCTTGTCCGTTTTCTCTACAGCTTCTCCTCCCAGCCTCAAATCTACCTATTATTGCTGGTTGCTTCTTGACTCCTCTCTACTTTTATTTCGTTCCTGGAATGTAGATATTTTACCTTCCAATACAAGTATTACTTTATTTTTCAAAGTTTCTAGTAGCAGAGAAAATGAAACTTATTTGTGACTTTTGATAAACAGCAATAAAATTATGGAGGCTTTTAGAATAAAATTTAGAATAGAATTTGCCTTAGTAACTTTGGAAAGATTGATGTATTAGATCACAAAAAGACTAATGCTTACCACGCTTATCCTATATAACCTAATAATTCAAATAATTCTGAATAAACCAAAGAGGATTCAGCATTTGAGCTGTGCAATACATCTGTGCTTTCTCTACAGAAAATATTCAGGGTGATAATAGAATCACTTTTCCTCTGTTAAAGCCACGTAGCATAAAATTTTAAAAAATGCTGCTGTAGTAACCTTTAATTCAGATTTTAGACTCCCATTCTTGATTCATCATGAGGGACAAATAACAAAAATAATAAAACCAAAAGATTTCTTGTACTTTGTGGAGGGCTTTTCCTTTCCCCCTCAAGGAAATGACTTTCTTTGGGAAATCCCCTCAGTTTTTCATATTCATTGTTAATCCACACTCTCATAGAATTAAATTGAAACATTAGACTATCTAGATATCATAAAAGGATATTTGAGAAGATCGTGCTTTAATGGGATTCAAATGAGGTAAAGACAGTCAGTGTAGCTTGGGATTGGACAACTTTTGCCCAGCCTTGCATAGTATTTTTTAAATTAAAGATGCTGGAGAAATTTCATTTGGAGTACAAAATCTGCATTGGCCTGAAATGTGTGTTCTATATCTCCCCTTCCCACTCCTTGGGCTAGCTAACTATTCCGTGTACTTCTATTACTTTACCAACAGCCCACTGTGTAACTCTATGTTTTGGCTGTTGCACTGCAGTTAGTACATCCAATCCCCACTGCTGGAGACCTGGGAAAGGAAGCAAAGAGAATTTAAGGGGCAGAAAATGTAGTTTCTCAGAGCAAATTTTTCTTGTTCTACTTCCATTTCTTTGTTTACATTGTTTCCCTCTGCCTGGAATGGGTTTTTCTTCTTATTTCCTACTCATTATCTAATATCCACAAAAAAAATTCCTTAAGGATTCGTTCATTCATTCATTCATTCATTTTAATTTTTGGTCTAATATTCATTGCTTAACACAGTACCTGGCTCTGAGGTAATAGAATATATATATATATATATATATATATATATATATATATATATATATATATATATATGAATTCTTAATTGATAAAGGCAGTAGGAGCATCTCTTGTTATATTTGTCTTTGAACCTATCCACAAGGACAGAAGCTCCTGTGCTTGGGACCTTCCCAGACTTTTCCCTATGTATCTTTTCATCTGACTGTTCATCTGTATCCTTTATGCCCTAACAAGCTGGTAGTATTTCCCTGAGTTCTGTGCGCTGCTCTAAAATTGATCAACTTGAAGAGGGAATCTTGAGAACCTCCAATTTATAGCCAAATTGGACAGAAGTTGTAGGTAACCTGGGGGACCTACTATTTGTAATTGGCATCTGAAGTAAGGTGGGAGCAGTCTTATGGGACTGAGCCCTTAACTGAGATCTGACTGAATGTCAGGACAGATAATGTCATACTGGAGTTAAATTGTAGGATGCTCAGCTGGTGTCACAAATTATTCTATGTGAGTACTAAAAGGAGACACACAGGGAATAAAGACATGGTAGGGAAGAACTGGGTTTTTCCCTGGCAGATAGGGGGTATTCGATAAATATCCACTTGGTTGGAAGAATAAATATATAGTTGAGTTCAAACAAGAACTGGGCTGTTTCTTATGGTTCAAATATATTCTTTCATTCAATATGCTCACAGCATTTCAGGAAAGCTGTTTTAGAAGGACACTGTTCTAATATACCTTTATTTTAACCTTTCAACGAATTATCTTTCTTGCTTAAAATAAAATGACTATAGACTTTATCATTTCTACCTCACAGCAACATCTAAATTCATGTTTGATTAAATAATAAGGACAATAGCTGAGCTAAGTTGACTACATAAAACTGACCATCACATGTAGTATTTTCATTTTCATTTAGTTCAGAATATTTCTAAATGTTTCTTGATACCCTCTTTGACCACTGTATCATTTAGAAGTGTTGTTTAATATTCAAATATTTGTGTTTTTTTCCCAACATTTTTCTGTTATTTGTTTCTAGTTTAATTTCATTATGGTCAGAGAACATACTGTGTGTTATTTCAATCACTTAATATTTGTTAGGGTCTGTTTTATGACCCAAGATATTTGTCTATCTTGGAGAATGTTCCATGTGCACTTGAAAATAATGTATATTCTGCTGTTGTGTTGAATGTTTTATACATGTCAAATCAGATGAGTTTTGTTCAGAACTTCTATATCCTTGCTGATTTTGTGTTTACTTGTTGTTCTGTTAATTACTGAAGAAGTTTTTGCAATCTAACTATAATTTTTAATTTGTCTGTTTCTTCCAGCTTCAGTTTTTGCTTTGTGCATTTTAAAGGTCTGTTTGGTGCATACACATATAAGTTTGTTGTGTCTTCTTGGTGAATTGACCCTTTCATCATTATGTTATGTTCTTTATCCCCAGTAATTCTTGTTCTTATGTCTACTTTATCTGATACTAATATAGCCACTCCAGTTTACTTTTAACTAGTGTTTGCATGGTATATCTTTTTTCCTTCTTTTTCCTTCTAATCTACCTATATAATTATATTTAAGGTGGCTTTTTTGTAGATGGCATGTAGTTGAGTCTTACCTTTTTTTTTCAGATCTGATCCTCTGTCTGTTCATTTTGCTTAGAACATTTACTTTAATGTAATTATTGATATGGATAGATTTAGGCCTATAATTTTATTATATTTCTATTTGCTCTGATTTTTTCTTTTGTTTTCACTTTTCTACCCTCTTTTTATTATTTGATTTTTTAAATATTTAATTTTAATTTATCAATTTATTTTTTGACTGTGTCTCTATAGTTTTTTTTTTAGTGGTTGCCAAAATTATTAAAATATACATAACCTATCTTTTCAAAGTTTACATACACAAGGAAAAATGTGCAAACATTATAACCATATATGTTCATTTATGCTCCCTCTTTTTTGCTGTAGTTTCATCTATAAAAATATTGAAAACCTCATCAGACAATGTTATGACTTTTACCTTCAACTGTCATACATATTTCAAAGAAATTAAGAGGAGAAAAAAAGGTTATTTTAATTTACCCAGATAGTTACCATTTCTGTTCTCTTCTTTCACTTCTGGGATTCCAGGATTCCCTTGATATCATTTCTCTTCTGCCTAAAGAACTTCTTTTACCATTTGTTTTAGCTTTTTTTTTTTTTTTTCACCCAAGGATGTCTTAATTTCACCTTATTTCCTGAACAATATTTTCAGTGGTTATAGAATTCTGAATTAAAAATTCTTTTCTTTCAGCACTTTAAATAGGTTATTACACTGTCTTCTGACTTCCATGATTTCCATTGAGATAGGCTGTCATTTGAATTGTTCTCCTATATATAAGGTGTTGGGGGTTTTGCTTGCTGCTTTTAAGATTTTTTTCTTTATCTTGAGATTCCAGTTTGATTATGATATCTCTGTATGTTATTTTCTTCCTTTTGGGGGTTCTCTCAACCTCTTAAACCTGCACATTTATAGCTTTCACCAAATTTGAGAAGATTTCATCTATAAGTTTTCTTCACCAATCTCTTTTTTCTCTCCTTCTGGGAGTCTAGTGACACAAATGCAAAACCTGTCCCATGTGGCCCTAAGGCTCTGCTTGTATATTTTTTTCTCTAAGTTTTGTGTCTTCTTATTTAGAAAGGATTATTGCTATTGATATATTTTCAAGTTTGGTGATTTTTTTCTGCCACTTCCACTCTGCTATCCAGTAAAGTTTTTTTCAGTTTTCACATTTTTTGTCTCTAAAATTTCCATTTGATTCTTCTTTGTATCTTCCATTTCCTTTCCATTTATTTCAAAAGATTTGTTTTCTCTAACTTAGTGGAGCATAGTTAAAATACTACTTTCAAAGCTTTGTCCAATAATTTCAACATATGGGTCAACTTAGATATTGGTATCAGTTGATTATATTTTCTCTGGAGAGTTATTGAGATTTTCCTGGTTTTTCTTACAACTAGTAATTTGGATTGTATTAGAAAATTTTGAGAATTTTGTTTATGAATCTACTCCTGTTAAAATCTTCTAGAGAGTATTTTCCTTTTGTTTGTTGTTGTTTGTTTTATCAGGGAATCAACCTGGTATGGTTCTTGCTACAAGTCCTAACCTGCCGTCTGTAGGTTGTGCTTCCTATCTCAGTTTAGTTTTTTTTTTCTTCAAGTTTTATTGAGATAAAATTGACAAACTGCAATGTAAAGTTTAAGGTGTACAATATAATGATTTTTAAATTATTTTTATTGAAGTGTTGATTTACAATATTATATTTGTTTCTGGTGTACAGCATAGTTACTCAGTATTTTTAAATGTTATATTTCATTAAAGTTTATTACAAGATAATGGCTATAATTCCTTGTGCTATACAATATAACCTTGCTGCTTATCTATTTTATACATAATTGTTTGTATCTCTTAATACCATACTCCTAATTTGAATCTCCCCCATCCTTCTGCCCTTTGTTTTCTATATCTGTGAGTCTGCTTCTGTTTTGCACATATAATCATTTGTATTATTTTTTAGATTCCATGTATAAATGATATCATACAGCATTTGTCTTTGTCTCACTCGTTTCACTGAGCATAATATTTTCTGGGGCCATCCACGTTTCTGAAAATGGCATAATTTCATTCTTTTAATGTAATATTCCATTGTATATATACACACATCACATCTTATTTTTCCATTCATCTGCTGATGGGCTCCTGGCTTGCTTTAATACCTTGGCTGTTGTAAACAGTGCTCATATGAACACTGAAGTGTATATGTCTTTTCGATTTAGTGTTTTGGGGTTTTTTTCCAGATATATACCCGGGAATGGAATTGCTGGATCATATGGTAGCTGTGTTTTTAGCTTTTTGAGGAATATCCATACTGTTTTCCACAGTGGCTGCACCAACTTACATTCCCACCAACAGTGTACAAGAGTTACATTTTCTCCATATTCTCTCCAACATTTGTTACTTGTAGACTTTTTGATGATAGCCATTCTGACAGGTGTGAGGTGATATCTCATGGTTTTGATTTGCATCTCTCTAAAAATTAGTGATATTGAGCATATTTTCATGTGCCTGTTAGCCATCTGTATGTCTTCTTTGGAAAAATATCTATTCAGGACTTCTGTCCATTTTTTAATTGGGTTGTTTGGGTTTTTTGATACTCAGTTGTATTAGCTGTTTATATATTTTGGATATTAATCCCATTGTCAGTCATATCATTTACAAATATTTTCTCCCACTTTGTAGGTGTCTTCTCATTTTGTCAGTGGTTTCCTTTGCTGTGCCAAAGCTTTTAAGTTTAATTAGGTCCCATTTGTTTATTTTTTGCCTTGGGAGACAGATTAAAAGAAATATTGCTAATATTTGTGACAAAGAGTATTCTACCTATGTTCTCTTCTAGGAGCTTTATGGTTTCAGGTGTTACATTTAGGTCTTTAATCAATTTTGAGTTTATTTTCATATATGGTGTGAGGAAATGTTCTAATCTCATTGTTTTACATGTGATTGTTCATTTTCCCCAGTGCCACTTGTTGAAGAGACTGTCTTTTCTCCATTGTATATTCTTGCCTCCTTTGTCATAGATTAATTGACCATATGTATGTGGGTTTATTTCTGGGATTTTTATTCTGTTCCATTGACCTATGTGTCTGTTTCTCTGCCAGTACCATGCTGTTTTGATTACTGTGGCTTTGTAGTATAGTCTGAAGCCAGGGAGCATGATACTTCCAACTTTGTTCTCTTTCTCAAGATTCTTTTGGTAAATCTGGATCTTTTGTCATTCCATATGAATTTTAGGATTTTTTTTCAGTTCTGTGAAAAATGTAATGTGTGTTTTGGTAGGGATTGAACTGCATATGAAGATCACTTTGGTTAGTATGGGCATTTTAACAATATTAATTCTTCCAGTCCAAGAGCACAAGATATTTTTCCATGTTTTGGTATCATCTTCAACTTCCTTCATCAGTCTTTTATAGTTTTCAGAGTATAGGTCTTTCACCTCCTTGGTTAAGTTTATTCCTAGGTATTTTATTCTTTTTGATGAGATTTTGAATGAGCTTTTTTTTTTCTACTTTCTCTTTCTGATATTATTAGTGTATAGAACAGCAACAGATTTCTGTATATTAATGCTGTATTCTGCAACTTTACTTAATTCATTTAGTAGTTCTAATAGTTTTAGGGCAGAGAATTTAGGGTTCTATATATATCTGCCATCTGCAAATAGTAACAACTTTACTTCTTCTCTTCCAGTTTAGATACCTTTTATTTCTTTTTCTTGTCTGTTTGCTGTGATTAAGTCTTCCAATAACATGTTAAATAGAAGTGGTGAGAGTGGGCATCCTTGTCTTTTTCCTCAATTTAGAGGAAAGGATTTCAGCTTGTCACCATTGAGTATGACGTTAGCTATGGGTTTACCACAAATGGCCTTTATTATGTTGAGATATGTTCCCTTTATACCCACTTTGATGAGATTTTTTGTCATGAATGGATGTTGAATTTTGTCAAATGCTTTTTCTGTGTCTATTGAAATGAGTATATCATTTTTATTCTTTGTTTTGTTAATGTGCTGTATCATATTGATTGATTTGTCAATGTTGAACCATTCTTGTGTCCCTGAAATAAATCCAACTTGATCATGGTGCATAATCCTTTTTATATATTGTTGGATTCAGTTTGCTAATATTTTGTTGAGGATTTTTGTATCTATACTCATCAAAGATATTGGCCTATAATTTTGTCTTTTTGTAGTGTCTTTGTCTTATTTTTGTATCAGGGTAATTGTTGACTTGTGAATGAATTTGGGAGTGTTCTAACCTTTCCAATTTGGGGGGATAATATGAGAAGGATAAGTATCAGTTCTTCTTTATATGTTTGGTAGAACTCTCCCTAGAAGGCATTTGGTCCTGGACTTTTGTTTGCAGGGAGTTTATTTTTATTTTTATTTTTTTTTGTGTGGTATGCGGGCCTCCCTCTGCTGTGGCCTCTCCCGTTGCGGAGCACAGGCTCCAGACGCACAGGCCCAGCAGCCATGGCTCACGGGCCCAGCAGCTCCGCGGCATGTGGGATCTTCCCAGACCGGGGCGCGAACCCGGTTCCCCTGCATTGGCAGGTGGACGCGCAACCACTGCGCCACCAGGGAAGCCCGCAGGGAGTTTATTTTACTACAAATTCAATTTCACTACTAGTGATTGGTCTGTTCAAATTGTCTTTTTCTTCTTGATTCAGTCTTTGTAGGTTGTATCTTTCTAGAAATTTGTCCATTTCTTCTAGGTTTTCCAACTTATTGGCATATAACTGTTTGTAGTATTCTCCTATGATATTTTCTATCTCTGTGGCATTGGTTGTTATTTCTCGTCTTTCATTTCTTATTTTGTTTATTTGCATCTTTGCTTTTTTTCTTCTTTGTGAGCTTGGCTAAAAGTTTGTCAGTTTTGTTTATCTTTTCAAAAAACAGCTCTTGGGTTCATTGATTCTTTCTATTGTTTTATTGGTCTCTATTTTATTTATTTCCTCTATGATCTTAATTATATTCTTCCCTCTGCTAACTTTGGGCTTTGTTTGTTCTTCTTTTTCTAATTCCTTTAGGTTGTAGGTTAGGTTTATTTGAGTTTTTTGTTTGTTTGTTTGTATCTTGAGGAAGGTCTGTATCACTACAAAATTCCATCTTAGAATTGTTTTTGCTGCATCCCATAGATTATGGAGAGTTGTGTTTCCAGTTAAATTTGTCTCTAGATGTTTTCTGATTTCCTCATTGACATTGTTGCTTTTTAGTAGCATGTTGTTTAGTGTCCACATGTTTGTTCTTTTACAATTTTTTTCTGTAGTTGACTTTTTGTTTCATGATGTTATGGTTGGTATAAAGGCTTGATATAATTTCTATCTTCTTAATTTTCTTGTGACTCATTTTTTTGGCCTACCTGTGATCTATATTGTAGAACATTGCATGTGCATGTGAAAAGAATATTTATTCTGCTGTTTGGGGGTGTAGTATTTTGTAGAGATCTATTAAGTCCAACTGGTCAATTGTATCATTTAAGCCCACTATTGCTTTATTGATTTTCTGTCCAGATGATCTGTCCATTGATGTAAGGGGGGTATTAAATTCCTCTACTATTATTGTATATTTGTCAGTTTCTCCCTTTATGTCTGTTAGTACTTGTTTTATATATTTAGGTATTTATGCATTGGGTCCATATATGTAATGAGTGTAATGTCCACCTATGTATTGGTCCCTTTATCATTGTATAATGCCCCTCTTTGTCTTTTGCTATAGTCTTTGTTTTAAAGTCTATTTTGTCTGATATGAGTATTGCCACCCCTGCTTTCTTACCATTTCCATTTGCATGAAATATCTTTTTCCATTTCTTCATTTTCAGTCTGTGTTTGTCTTTTGCCCTGAAGTGGTCTCTTGTAGGCAGCATATTGAAATGTTCTTTTTTTTTTTAATGCAATCAGCCACCCTGTGTTTTGATCAGAGCATTTAACTTATTGACATTTAGATATGTACTTATTGCCATTTTATTTCTTGTTTTCTGGTTGTTTTGGTAGTTCTCTATTCAAGTATCCTTTTGGTTTCTTCCCCTGTGGTTTGATGATTTTCTTTAGTAGTTTCTTTTTGGTTTTTGTGTATCTATTGTAGGTTTTTGATTTGTGGTTAACAAGGAGTTCATATATATTGACCTATAACTTTATCTACTTATTTTAAACTGATGGTCATTTAAGTTCAAACATATTCTAAGAGATCAACATTTGTATTTCCCTCCCCCACATTTTGTGTTTTTATGTCATATTTTGCAACTTTATACTTACCCCTTAATTGTTTATTGTAGTTATAGTTGCTTTACAATGTATTGTCTTTTCATCTACATACTGGCTTATTTAAGTGTTTCATCGTCAATTCTTATAGTAGGTTGATCCTCAGTCCTACATATTTGCCTTTCTTAGAGGGATTTTTCCTTTCTTATAGATTCTTACTTCATTTTAATTTAGAAAAGACCCTTCAATGTTCCTTTTAGGGTAGATTTAGTGTTGATGAATTCTTTTAGTCTTTGCTGTCTGAAAAGGTCTTTATCTCTCCGTCTATTCAAAATGATAATCTTGCTGGGTAGAGTATCCTAGGTTGTAAGTTTTTCCCTTTCAGCACTTTGAATATATCATGACCATCCTTTCTGGCCTGCAAAGTTTCTGCAGAGAGATCAGTTGATAGCCTATGGAAATTCCTTTTTATATGACTCTTTGTTTTTCTTTTGCAGCCTTTAGAATTCTCTTTTTATCTTTAACTATTGCCATTTTAATTATGATATGTCTTGGTGTTTGTCTGTTTTGGTTCATCTTGTTTGGGACACTCTGTGCTTCCTGTACTTGGATATCTGTTTCCTTCTTCGGGTTTGGGAAGTTTTCAACCATAATTTCCTCAAATACATTTTCAATCCTCTTCTCTATTTTCCTTCTGGAACCCCTATGATGCAAATGTTGGAACATTTAATATTATCCCAGAGGTCTCTTAAATTGCTTTCACTTTTTAAAATGTTTTTTTTTTTTTCTGCTGCTCTGATTTGGTAATTTCCATTATTCTATCTTCCAGATCACTATGTGTTCTTATGTATCACTTAGTCTACTATTCATTCCTTCTAGAGTTTTTTTTTTAAGATATTGAATTCTTCATGTCTGATTGTGTCATTTTTTATATTTTCTATCTCCTTGTTATAATGTTCAGTGATTAGATCAATTCTTTTTCCCTAATTCAGTTAACATTTTTCTTACTGATTTTTTGAATTCCTTATCTGGTAAATTGTTAATTTTGTTTCAATTTTTTCCAAGTGTGTTCTCTTCCTCTTTCAACGGAAGGTAGTTCCTCTGAGGTTTCATTTTGCTTAACTTTCTCTGCATCTAAGAATTTAGGTGAAACTTTTACCTATTGTGATCTTGAAGGGGTGTTCTTATGTGGAAGCGCCCCTATGCAGATTGCATGTGTCTGATGTCTTTGGTGAGAGAGCTGGTTTCAATATGGATGCCAGTCATGTCTTTTCTCAGGGTGTGCTGGCAGGTATCACCTTGACAGGAGATGGGGCTGGGGGTGGAGGGACAAGAGCTGGTGCACAATGTGAGGCAGAACTTTCTCTCCACTCTTTGGTTATTACCACACTGCCATGGGCACAATCTTATTTCAAGTTACTGGAGCAGAACCACTGACAGTCAAGGTCAAGCTTGCACTGTTCCCTTTAAATGTGTGTTGTTCTGCATCTTCCTACATGAGAACCTTTACCTCAGAGGAGTGGAATGCTTGTGTAATCTCCAGTTTTCTCTGAGTCTCCTCCCAAGGGTACAGATGCTGACCCAATCACTTTTCTTCCCCTCATACCCATTTACATGTGTATCTTTCTTACAGGTTTGGCTGTTCAGGAGTCCTTCTGCCAGTTTCCAGTTAGTTTTCAGTGAGGATTGTTCCCCATGTAGATGTATTTTTGATGTGTTCATGAGGGGAGATAAGCTCCACATCCTTTATTCCACCTTCTTGATCTCCCCTCTCTACAGTATAATGATTTGACTTACATACATTGTGAAATGATTATCACAATATGTTTGGTGAACTTCCATCATCTCTTATAGTTACAAAATTAAAGAAATAGAAAAAAAATTTTCCTTGTGGTGAAAACTCTTAGAATTTACTCCATTAACCACATTCATGGTAACATACAGCAGTGTTAATTATATTTATCATGTCGTACATTACATGCCTAGTACTTACTTATTTTATAACTAGAAGTTTGCATCTTTTGACTACCTTTATCCAGTTCCACCTCCACCCACCTTTCACCTCTGTTAACCACAAATCTGATATCTTTTTCTATGAGTTTTTTTGTTTGTTTTTGAAGTATAATTGGCCTGCAACACTCTGTTAGTGCCTGTTATACAACATAGTGATTTGATATTTCTATACATTTCAAAATGATCACCTTGATAAGTCTAGTTATGATATGTCACCAAAGATATTTATTGACTACATTCCCCACACTGTACATTTCATGCCCATAACTCAGTTATTTTGCAACTGGAAGTTTGTAACTCTTAATCTCCCTCACCTATTTCTTTCCCCCTCCCAACCCATCCCCTCTATCAACCACCTGTTTGTTCTCTGTATGTATTACTGTGTTTCTGTTTTGTTATATTTGTTCATTTGTTTTGATTTTTAAGATGCCACATATAAATGAAATCATAAAGTATTTGTCTTTGTCTGACTTATTTCCCTTAGCATAATACCCTCTAGGTCCATCCATGTTGTCACAAATGGCAAGATTTCATTATTTTTTAATGGATTCCACTGTATATGTATACCAGATCTTCTTTATCCATTCATTAACTGATGGGCACTTAAGTTGTTTCCATATCTTGACTATTGTAAATAATGCTGCAATGACACAAGCAGATGGAAAAGATATGCCATAATCATGGTTTGGAAAAAATAATATTGTTAAAATGATCATATTACCAAAGGCACAGTACAGATTCAATGCAATCCCTATCAAAATTCCAATGGCATTTTTCAGAGCTAGAACAAGTAATTTTAGAATTTATATGGAAACACAAAAGATTCCAAATAGCCAAAACAATCTTGAGGAAAAAACCCAAAGCTGAAGATATTACACCCCCTGATTTTAAACTATACTACAAGACTACAGAAATCAAAATGGTATGGTACTAGCATAAAAACAGACATAGATCACTGGAGCAGAACAGAATGAACCCATACTTATATGGGCAGTTAATGTATGGCAAAGGAAGCAAGAATAGGCAATGGGGAAAGACAGTCTCTTCAATAAATG
This sequence comes from Physeter macrocephalus, assembly GCF_002837175.3. Lineage (NCBI taxonomy): Eukaryota > Metazoa > Chordata > Mammalia > Artiodactyla > Physeteridae > Physeter > Physeter macrocephalus. The sequence goes on from NC_041227.1 coordinate 110,280,477, forward strand.
GTGTTGGGAAAACTGGACAGCTACATACAAAAGAATCAAACTGAACTAATTTCTCACACCATACACAAAAATAAATTCAAAATGGATTAAAGTCTTGAATGTAAGACCTGAACCCATAAAACCTTTAGAAGAAAATAGAGACAGTGTGCTCTTTGACATTGTTCTTATTAATAATTTTTGGATATGTCTTCTCAGACAAGGGAGACAAAAGCAAAAATAAACTAATGGGACTACATCAAACTAAAAAGCTTTTGCACAGTGAGGGAAAGTATAAAAAAAAAAAGAAAAGCCTGCCTATTGAATGAGAGAAGATATTTGTAAATGATATATCTGATAAGGGGCCAATATCGAAGATACTCAAAAATTCATACAATTCAACTTCAAAAAACAAAAAACTGAATTAAAAAATGGGCAGAGGATTTGAATAGACTTTTTCCCAAGAAGACATACAAATGACCAACAGGCACATGAAAAGATGCTTAACATCACTAATCATCAGGGAAATGCAAATCAAAACCACAATGAGATAACACCTCACATTTGTCAGAATGGCTAAAAAAGATGGCAAATAACAAGTGTCGGAGAGGATGTGGAGGAAAAGGAACACTTGTGCACTGTTGGTGGCAATGTAAATTGCAGCCACTATGGAGAACAGTATGGAGGTTCCACAAAATATTAAAAATACAACTACTGTATGATCCAGCAGTTGCACTCTTGGGTATTTATCCAAAGGAAGTAAAAACACTAATTAAGAAAGATATATGTCAGTTTAGTTTTAAAAGCATTTGTAGAACCTTTCGGTCTGCTCCACAAGTACACCACCCAGTGGCCAACCAGGGCTTTGTTTTACATCATATTTCAACTCTTGAAACATTTGCTCTACTACTTTGGTTAGGTTCAATGCATGTGCAATTCAGTGGTGAGCCTGGGACTTTATACACAGATTTAGGGGTTAATTTTCTCTATCAGCTTCTTCTCCATAACTCCTCTTCTCTCTCAAGTCTCCAGGGATTTCTCTCTCAGATCTTCTGACTTAAAAGTCAGAATTTAAGTTTCCTATGTCATTTCACACTTTCTATGACTTGGTTCACCTTGGGGACAAATCAATGAAAGAGAAGGGAGGAAGAAAATTAATGATGATTTCACACACAACACACACACACACTTTGGACTTCAGGGACCAAGTTTTCTAGTTCTTCTCAAAGAGAAAGAATTTCTCTCAGTTTTAGGTATATACATAGCTTCTGTATTTACTAATGTATAGTTCTCTGACCCAGGCTTGTCTTCACCTGAGTAAGCCAGATGAGACAAAAAAAGAAAACATAGGAAGGGATTTCCCTCCACAGTCTCCATCCCACCTACTCTTCCTCTCAGTCCTCTGGACAGAAAAATAGAGAATAAGTTTCTTTTGGAGTTTTTCCTCCCCATACCTAGTGTTCAGTTCTGGGGTTTGCGTGCCCTAGAATCCAAGCTGAGAGATAAGAAAAGAAAAAGAAAATATCAATAAACTCATTGTCATGTTGGCCATACTTTCAATTTTCATTTCTTTCTCCAATTCATCTGCTATTATTTACTTTTCTGAGTCCTCAGATAGATGTTTTTATATTATTACTAGTAATCAGTGGGAGATGTAGAGTAGTGTATGCTTACTCTATGGTCACTGGAACTGGTACCAAAGAAAATTACATGTTAGTTTTCCTTCTTTTTAAAATTTCTTCTTTTATTGAAGTATAGTTGATTTACAATGTTGTTAATTTTTGCTATACAGCAAAGTGAGTCAGTTATACACATATATACATTCCTTTTTATATTCTTTTCCATTATGGTTTATCTCAGGATGTTGAACATAGTCCTCTGTGCACAAGGATTGTTCAACCTACCCAAATCAGTCAGTGTGATACACCACATAAACAAAAGAAAAGACCAAAACCACATGATCATCTCAATAGATGCAGAAAAAACATTTGACAGAATTCAACACTCATTCATGATAAAAAAATAAACCTCTTACCAAAGTGAGTATAGAGGGAACATAGCTCAACATAATAAAAGTTATTTACAACAAACCCACAGCCAATATAATACTCAATGGTGAACAGTTGAAAGCCTTGAAAATCTGGAACAAGACAAGGATGTCCACTCTTACCACTTCTATTCAACATAGTATTGGAAGTCCCAGTCACAGCAATCAGAGAAGAAAAAGAAATAAAAGATATCCAAATTGGAAGGGAAGAGCTAAAATTGTCATTATATGCAGATGACATGACACTACATATAGAGAACCCTAAAGACTCCACACAAAAGCTACTAGAACTGATAAATGAATTCATCAAGGTAGCAGGATACAAAATTAATACACAGAACTTGGTTGAATTTCTTCACACTAACAATGAATTAGCAGAAAGGGAATGTAAAAAAAAAAAAAAAAACCTTTAAAAATCACACCAAAAATTATAAAATACTTAGGAATAAACCTAATCAAGGAGACAAAAGACTTGTATTCAGAGAAGTATAAAACATTAATAAAGGAAATTAAAGATAATTAAAGATAAAGAAATGGAAAGATATCCCATGCTCTTGGATTGGAAGAATTAATATTGTTAAAATGGCCACACTACCCAAAGCATACTACAGATTTAATGCAACACATATCAAATTACCCAAGACATTTTTCACAGAACTAGAACAAATAATCCTAAATTTTATATGGAATCATAAAAGACCCAGAATTTCCAAAGCAAACCAGAGGAAAAAGAATAAAGCAGGAGGCATAATCCTCCCAGACTTCAGACAATACTACAAAGCTATAGTAATGTTACTTTTCCTTCTATTGGCACTCTCATTTATTTCTTCTTGTTTTATTTTTGCTCATGTGTTTATTTGTTTTGCTTTGTTTTTATATTATGAATATATTAGCCTGATATGTTTGAGTTTTAAAATAATTTTCAGCCTTCCTTGCTAAGGTATGTTTCTCTTTTCCTGTAAAGTTTCTAGAGAAAATAGAAAAAAAAACCCAAAACAAACCCAAACATTACTTAAGAAAAAGCCGTTCACAGATATTTCAAAAAATATAGTAAATCATAAAGTTGATGGGCAAATAATAGCCTTTTAAACTCTATGTCTAGTGTTTTTCTTCTTGCCTTTTAAATTTTCTTTCTTTGATATACTTTTGTACTATTTACTTACTTTAATAAAAATAAACATTTCACCATATGCTACTTAGGAAAGGTGAGGAATCTAGGAGGAAATTGCCCACTTTGAACACAATTTGTAAAAGACATCCAAGGGGAATACCCTCATACACCCACTCAAATATACACAGCTTGGTTTCTGGCCCAGGGAATTGAACCTAGGACTTCTAGGTAGAGCTGAGGGACTTAGTGGCAATTATCAACAACAACAACAATAAAAATCCCACAGTTATTTTCAAAGGAATTATATCCACATGAAGTTTAAGGCAGTGGCACTACTGGGATCTGTTGATTACTCTAATTCCCAATGCCAGTTTCCTATTTGGTTATGCAAATCATTTAATGAACTGCATGTTTAACACTTATTACACGTTGGCACTATGCCATATACTGAGGGGATTACAAAGATGAATTAGACGAATTCCTGTCTTTTAAGAGCAGAGGGCACAGAGGCACACACAATTTATGAGGCTGTTTGTCAGACTGTGCTGAGTGTTGTACTTAGAAGCAGAAGCAGCCTCCTCTGGGAGAACACACAGGGATGATTCATGCCTTGGGAGGGGAGTAAGGGAGGTTTCCTAGAGAGGTTATGCTTAAAATGAACTTTAAGGATGCATGAACAATAAATGCTGGAGAGGGTGTGGAGAAAAGGGAACACTCTTGCACTGTTGGTGTAAATTGCTACAGCCACTATGGGGAACAGTATGGAGATTCTTTAAAAAAACTACAAATAGAACTACCATACTACCCAGCAATCCCACTACTGGGCATATACCCTGAGAAAATCATAGTTCGAAAAGAGTCATGTACCAAAATGTTCATTGCAGCTCTATTTACAATA
>NC_041227.1:110284831-110313534 GCF_002837175.3 Physeter macrocephalus
CAGAAAATAACACACCATTGTAAAGCAATTATACTCCAATAAAGATGTTTAAAAAAAAAAAAAGATGCATGAGGCCATAGAGAAGTGGAGCACTCAGAGAATGTCATCCAAAGTAGGGGTATAAGCAAAGACTTAGAGACTTGAAAATTCATGGTATTCTTAGGGAATATAAACTAGTTCACCATAGCTGGTATGTGGCACATTACATATTGTATTTTTTCTTGTGAACCAAGTTGTGTTATTTTTCCTATAACACAGTTTGGATAGTAGTGGAATTGACAAAGCTATGGAAACCAGGATTTAGATTCCAAGTAGATATGCTGTTGCAGGAGTTCCTTAGAGGCAGATTGTTACTATTCCTTCGTTTGCATGCTGCCTCTATATGGAATGTACTTCCTATCCTATTTTTTAGCACTCTCCTTCAATCTCTTACCTCCCCCAGAGAACCATGCCACCTCTCTCTCTCTCTTTCTTTCTAAATTATGTTTTCACATATTCAGGGAGTGGCTAGTATCTTCTTAAAAGTAGACACTATCTTATTCACCCCAATGTCTCCAATCCTACCACCATGCATATGAGATTAGATACTTTGTAATAAGCAGAAATAAAAAGGTGATCAAGGCAAATGTCCCAGTGGAACAAAGGAGAAATCTGAGTTGATACAAGGCATCTATTTCCCTGCCTGAGCACTGTGTAATAACATTTCTCACCTTCTTTCAAATTTGTATAAAATTCTTAAGAAATATAATCTGAATTCTTCTTTAATTAGCAAACAAAAGATTTGAGCTGGTCTACTCCCGTCTTTTCTGTAGAATTATGTATAGGCATATTTAAAACTGTTTTAGGAAAAACAATCATGTGTCTTTTTTTTTTTTTAATAGTTTATTATTTCAAGGGAAGATTAAATCTGGGCCAGTGGTGGATAACTGGAAATTCAAATTTAGTGAGATAAGACTCCATGTACCCTTTGGACTTAACTATTTTGTATAATAATATGAACAACATCTCCTACTTCCATTTTTAAGATTCTGAAGGGCTTGGGAGAGCTTAAAGGGACCTCATTTATACATGTATTTCCCTAAAAAATACTGGTGGGTTCCTTCCTGATTATTTATAGAAAAAGATTTTTGCTGAACCAAAAAGAACAAGAAACCTCTCACAACTGCCAAAAGTATTATTTTGATGTCTCTAACTTTTTTTCTTCTGTCAGGGCTTGAATGGCACTCTAGAGGGGGAGAGTTTAACAGTTATGGGTTAATCAAGGTCCACTTCCTGGTTTTGTTAATAAAATCAGTGCCTCGATGTACATTACTGTGTGCTTTTCTCCTTGTCCATACTAAAGAAAAAAAAAGGGAAACTGAAATGTCTAGCAATGAGTAGAACAAATGGTTGCATATTTATGTAATAAAATACTATACAGAAGATTAAATGAATGAACTAGATCTACAAAATCACAAATACATGTTACGTGAAAAGCAAAACATATACAATTGATTGATGTATACAGAATGATGCTGTATATATAAAGTTTAACAACATGCAAAGAAATCATATATAACTTCTGGGATACATACATATGTAGTGAACATATAAAAGCATGTCAAACAGGCATAAATGCCAAATAAGGAGAGCGATTAATTTTGAGGCAGACGAGACATTGTGATCAGGGAGAAGTACTCAGAGGACTTTAAAAATAACAACGTTTAAAAAAAAAAAATAACAACGTTTTATGTCTTTTAAGAAAAATCTGAAGAAATGTGGCAAAGTGTGAGATTTGGTAAAGACAGGAGGTGAGATAGGTGTTTGTAATATCATGCTTTATATATTCTATAAAATATTTCATAATTTTGCAAAGTATTAAGTGGGAGCTCTGCATACTATCACTGCGACTTTTCTGTAAATTTAAAATTAGTCCAAAATGAAAAGTTTTTAAAAAGTTACTAGATCTGGCATTGGTTTACAAATGGCTTGTCCTTAAGTCTAATCAAGAGAACCAGAGCTTAAAATAGGAGGTTCTGAGCTGAGCCCTAGAGAAAGAGCTCAGGTGAGGAAGTGGCTCATTCTGACCAGATATTTTTCACAGAAGGGAGCTTCTGAGCTGAGCCTTGAGCCTCGGGGAGAATTTTGATTGATGAAAGAAAGAAGAAAGGGTATGCCCAAGGCAGTGGCTACAAGTGACATGTTTGACGAGTGACTAGTGGCCAAGTGTGGTTGAGTTATGAGTTACCTGGAGCAGTGAAGCAGGAAATGAGGTAGAACAGAAGCTGGGTTTCCAAGGACCTGGTATGCCATGCTGAGGAATGTAGACTTTACAGTGTGGATATAACAAAGATTTCCATGGGTGATGACAAAGCTCAACCTGTTTGGCAGCGTGGACAATGGCTGAAAAGAGTTGAGGACATTAAGAAAACTATTCAGAGGTGGTGAGGCCCTGAGGTCAAAGAGATGACTGCTTTGAGGTCCAGAAAGATCCAGGAGCAGTGAGACTAGCTCCTTTGCCTTTTCCTGTCCTCTCTCTTTTCCACTTTTTATTCCTTTCAAGAGTTCTGCCAAAGCATTCAATTTCTTTTTGAAGGCCATCAAATACTCCACCCAGGAGTGAGTCTATTTTTAAAAATGAGAGGTAGCATATTCTATGAGAGGTCATCAGTAATAGAGCTCAAACTTCTTATCGCTTTTGTGAAACTTGACAATGCGAGAAAAAGCATACATTATCTTGTACACAAATTCCCTGGAATGAATTGATGTTCTTTCCTCTGGAGCTGTGACGTGGTCTCTATAGAAAGAAGTCTCTCCCGTGACATGTGACCTCTTTTCATTCCCTTACAGAGGAGCTGCTTTGTGCCTGTGAAGGGCACTGGGACCACCAATTTAATAATTTTGAATATCACTGTTGCATAATACTGTACTCTTTTGCAGTCTCTCCCGTGCATCTTTAATGACCATTCTTGCTTTCAGAGAAAGTGAGGAACAAGCCGTCTGATAGGACTTTCTTCCAGCTAGTCATTCTCCTATTGAAATGGTGACAGATATACAATCATCAGAACACTAGACTGAGAGGGTATCGAGTTTTTAACTTGCTCTAGGACCTAGGGTCTTAGCTTCCTTATCTGTCAAACAGAGAGCATTGTTTAGAAAGCCTCTAATCTTATGTGACTGTGACTCCCTCAGTTCTGAAGAGGGACTGTCATCATTTACTCATATTTTATGACCATCTTCTGAGTGCAAAGCAGTGATGCCTCAAGTACTTGAAGGAACTATTAGAGACAGATGGTTGGACTGTGAAAAATTTCCCAAATTTACATTTCAAGGGAGAAGTAGAACAGGGAGATCAGCTTGGTGCTTTGTGACCACCTAGAGGGGTGGGATAGGAAGGATGGGAGGAAGATGAAAGGGGGAGGAAATATGGGGATATATGTATATGTATAGCTGATTCACTTTGTTATAAAGCAGAAACTAACACACCATTGTAAAGCAATTATACTCTAATAAAGATGTTTTTTTTAAAAATGAAGTAGAAAAAAAATGAAGGGAAATGCTAAGAAGTCTATGAACTTAAAATTTTTTTTATTTAGTTTTGCTCAGAACAATAAAAATTTAGTAAAAACAACACAAATTTGAATTCAAACTTGAAATAACATACAAATTTTATAAAGTCAGGCTGTAATACTTTAGTTAAAAAAAAAAATCACTTAACGGAGTCAAGATAGTGGAGGAGTAGGAGGATGTGGAGTTCATCTCTCCCTACAAATGCATCAATAATACATCTACAAATGGAACAATTCTCACAGAACACCTCCTGAACACTAGCAGAGGACCTCAGGCACCTAAAAGGACAAGAAAGATCCCTGCATAACCAGGTAGGATGAAAGAAAGAAGAATGGAAAAGGAAGAGTAGAGGAAGCATGATGGGACCTGTGCCCCTGCGTGGAGCTGAAGGAGATGAGAGGTTCTTGTATCGGGGAAAACCCCCCACCAGTGGGGAAATCAGTTGGGACAGAAGGGGAGTTTCAGGGGCTATCAGAGGAGAGTGCAGCAACCGATCTGTGGCAGGTAGGACAGAGTGAGACCTACACAGATGGTCCTTACCACAGCCCTGCATGCCCCAGCCTGAGACAGCTGTCCGCCAGTGTGCATGGGGGCTGGCGGCTGGAATGTGGTGTTTGGAAGGCAGACCCAGGGAGAGGACTGCTGTGGGCTGTGAGGAGACAACCTGAAGGGACAGGAGTGAGGATATCTGCAACTGGGAATGCTCATGGAGGAAACCTGGACTGCCATAAAAGTGAATCACCATTGTTGAGTGATGTGCAAAGGACAGGGCCACCACTGCAGCCTCTTTTCCCACTTGCCAGCCCCTGCCTCCCTGGGCACTAGGAAGGAGTCCCACCAGGGTGGGCACTCTTATGACCCTGGAAGCTGCCGCTTCCTCCTCCATACCCCATCCCAGCTGTGGCAGGCACTCTTGTGAGCTCAGTGGCAGCTTCCTCGTCCTCCACACCCCGTCTCTGCTGAGGTGGGCATTCCCACGACCCCAGCAGCTGCCGCCTCCCCCTCTGCAACCTGTGCCCACTGGGGCAGCTCTCTGGTGCCTCTGGCTGCCACCTCCACCATGTCCCCTCCTTGCCAGGGCAGACTTGTGTGCTCCAGGGCAGCCAGAAACCACAGCCAGAAACCTGGGGCTGAAACCACAGCTGAGCCCCAGGGGCTGTGTAACTAAGGAAGAAAAGCTGAAATCTCTCCTCACAGCTGTGCACACTGAGGATTGATACCCCCATGACTGGCTTTGTAAACTCAGAGCCTACAGAGCATCTGAACAGACAATGAGTGCTCTCACAGCCAAGATGGTCCTAGCTTTAACAGCTAGTAGATTTTGGGGGAATGTACACGTGGAGGTAGGGCCAGGCCAGAGTCTGAGCTGCCCCCATGGTGCCCACAGCAGGTGCAGATCCATGATTACTGCAATCCCATGACCTGACTGCGGTGGATCTATGCTGGTGACCTGGTAAAAACAGCACCTGAGAGACACCAGGTCCAATTGCCAGAATATCCATGGTTAAGGTGGGGCCAAGACCAGTGCCAACAACAGTGTAATCTGAAAGCTCACACAATGGGTGAAAGGTGACACAACAAGCACACCCACAGGTGAACAACTCCAGAGGAGGAGTACCCAGTGACTTCTCTCCCAGTAGGAGTATTCCAATCCCACATACCTTGCATCACAGATCAGAAACACAACTAAGAGACAGATGTGAGGACCTATACTCCAACAACTAGGGAGCAGACCCCACCCCCGACAGGGCAGTGACACCCACAGAGCAAAGGGGAGGTCCTGCTAAATATCCAGTGCAGGCTCTGGTCAGACAACATCAGTCACACCTCATATAAAGGGGATAACAGCTGCATACACTAAGGAAAGACATGGCAGACATCTATACTAAAAACAGCCCTCACATAAAAATACTAAACCCACTCAGGCTACACAGGGGTGTTCCCACATAAAACCCTCCAAGAGAGTCTGAGGGTCTGGCAATGGGAGGAAGAACCCCCAGAGCATTTAACCTTGAAGGCCTGTGGGGCTTGAGTGCAGGAGCCCAACAGGGCTTGGGGAAATGGAGATTCCACTCTTGGAGGGTGCACACAAGGTCTCACATGCACTGGGACCCAGCACAAAGCAGAGCTCCATAGGAACCTGGGCTAGACATACCTAGGGGCCTTAGAGTGTCTCCTGGGGAGATGAAGGTTAACTGTAGCTCACTGTGGGAACAAGGACACTGGTAGCAGAGGCTCTAGGGAATATTGATTGGAGTGAGCTCTCCCAGAGGTCCCCATGTTGGCACCAAGACCTGGCCCCACCCAACAACTTGCAGGCTCCAGTGTTGGAAAGCCTCAGGCCAAACAACAGCAAGACAATAACACAGCCTTAACCATCAGTGATGGTACTTAAAGTCTTCCTGAATTCACAGCCATCTTAAAACACACAGGCCTTCCCACCAGAAGAAAAGAGTAAGTTCCACCCACCAGAGGGCAGGCACCAGTCCCTTCCACTAGGAAGCCTACGTAAGCCCCAGGACCAACCTCAGCCATCAGAGGACATACAGCCTAAGCAAGAGGAATTATGATCCTGCAGCCTGTGGAAAGGAGACCACAAACACAGAAATTTAGACAAAATGAGACAACCAGGAAATATGTTGCAGATGAAGGAGCAAGATAAAAACCTACAAGAACAACTAAATGAAGAGGAGATAGGCAATCTACCTGAAAAATAATTCAGAGAAAAGCTAGTAAAGATATTTCAAAATCTTGGAAAAAGAATGAAGGCTCAGACTGAGGAAATACAAGAAATGTATAACAAGGACCTAGAAGAACTTAAAGAACAAACAAACAGAGATGAAAAATACACTAACTGAAATGAAAAATACACAAGAAGGAATCAATAGCCTAATACAGTAAGTCCCTTACATACGAACCTTCAAGCTTCCAACTTTCAAAGATGCAAACATGCATTCCAACAATGTCAGGCGTGAGTGAAATTGCAGCTTGCCCTCCATCTCCTATTGCTGATGATCCTTCAACACTGCCATCTCCCACCTCCTCTCCCTCCTCCAGTCAATGACTTTTCTTTCCTGTTCACTTGATGCCAGCCCCTGTATGCCAGCTGTTGTAATGTACTACTGTACTTTTCAAGATACTGTATGATAAGATTAAAAATCCTTATTTTTTGTGCATGTGTTTTTATGTATTATTTTTTGAAAAGTATTATAAACCTATTACAGTACAGTACTATATAGCCGATTGTATTAGCTACGTACCTAGGCTAACGTTGCTGGACTTGTCCAATTCACTTTTTCAATTCATTTTGTCCAATGAACAAATTGGACATACGGACACACTCTTGGAATGCAAGTCGTTTGTATGTAGGGAACTTACTGTAACTGAGGCAGAGGAATGGATAAGTGACCTGGAAGATAGAATGTTAGAAATCACTTCCAAGGAAAATACTTGAAAAAAAAAAAAAGAAAAGAAATGAAGATAGTCTCAGAGACCTTTCGGGCAACATTAAATGTATCAACGTTCACATTATAGGGGTCCCAGAAAAAGAAGAGAAAGAGAAAGAGCCTGAGAAAATACTTGCAGAGATTATAGTCAAAAACTTTCCTTACATGGAAAAGGAAATAGTCACCCAATTCCAGGAAGCACAGAGAGTCCCATACAGGATAAACCCAAGGTGGAACACACTGAGACACATATTAATCAAACTAACAAAAATTAAATACAAAGAAAAAAAATTAAAAGCAAAAAGGGAAAAGTAACAAATAACACAATCCCCATAAGGTTATCAGCTGATTTTTCAGTAGAAACTCTGCAGGCCAGAAGGGAGTGGCAAGATATATTTCAAGTGATGAAAGTGAAAAACCTACAAGCAAAAATACCCTACCCAGAAAGGTTCTCCTTCAGATTCGACAGAGAAATCAAAAGCTTTACAGACAAGCAGAAGCTAAGAGAATTCAGCACCACCAAACCAGCCTTACAACAAATGCTAAGGGAACTTCTCTAGGTGGGGGGAGGAGGGGCGGCCACAACTAGAAACAAGAAAATCACAAATGGGAAGCTCTCTGATAAAGATAAGCATAAAGTAATAGTAGGGAATCATCCACACACAAGTATGATATCAAAACTAGCAACCATGAGAAGATGAGAGTACAAATGCAGGAAATGGGAATTGCATTTGAAATTAAGAGACCAGAAAGTTAAAATAACCTTATGTATATCCTGCTATATCAAAATATCATGAAAAATGCAAACCAAAAAACTGCAGTAGATGTACACACAAAAAAAGAAAAAGCAACCCAAACACAACACTAAAGATGGTCATCAAGCCACAGGAGAAGAGAAGAAAACAGGAAGGGAAGAAAAAAGACCTACCAAAAAAAAAAACAAACACCTAAGTAATTAAGAAAATGGCAATAGGAACATACATATCAATAATAATCTTAAATGTAAATGGATTAAATTCTCCAACCAAAAGACATAGACTGGCTGAATGGATATAAAAACAAGACCCATATATATGCTACCTACAAGTGACCCACTTCAGACCCAGGGACACATACAGACTGAAAGTGAGGGGATGGAAAAAGATATTCCATGAAAATGGAAATCAAAAGAAAACTGGAGTAGCAAAACTCATATCAGAAAAAATATACTTTAAAATAAAAACTGTTATAAGAGACAAGGAAAGACACAACATAATGATCAAGGGATCAATCCAAGAAGATATAACAATTGTAAATATATATGCACCCAACATAGGAACACCTCAATATACAAGCAAACACTAACAGTCTTATGGAAATCAACAGTAACACAAAAACAGTAGGGGACTTTAACACCCCACTTACACCAATTGGACAGATCATCCAGACAGAAAATTAATAAGGAATCACAAGCATTAAATGAAACATTAGACCATATAGACTAATTAATATTTATAGGACATTCCATTTCAAAGCAGCAGAATACACTCTCTTCTAAAGTGCACATGGAATATTCTCCAGGATAGATCACATCTTGGGCCACAAGTCAAGCCTTGGTAAATTTAAGAAAATTGAAATCATATCAAGCATTTTTCCAACCACAACGCTATGAGATTAGAAATCAATTACAGGAAAAAACTGTAAAAAACACAAACACATGGATGCTAAACAATATGTTACTAAACAACCAATGAATCACTGAAGAAATCAAGAGGAAATAAAAAAAATACTTAGAGACAAATGAAAATAAAAAGATGATGATTTGAAACCTATGGAATGTAGTAAAAGCAGTACTAAGAGGGAAGTTTACAGCAATACAATCTTACCTCAGGAAACAAAATCTCAAATAAACAACCTAACCTTACACCTAAAGCAACTAGTGAAAGAAGAACAAAGAAAACCCAAAGTTAGTAGAAGGAAGTAAATCATAAAGATCAGAGCAGAAGTAAATGAAAAGAGATGAAGAAAACAATAGCAAAGATCAAGGAAACTAAAAGCTGGTTCTTTGAGAAGATAAACAAAATTGATAAACATTTAGCCAGACTCATCAAGAAAAAAAGGGAGAGGACTCAAGTCAATAAAATTAGAAATGAAAAGGGAGAAGTTACAACTGACACAACAGAAATACAAAGGATCATAAGAGACTACTACAAGCCACTATATACCAATAAAATGGACAACCTAGAAGAAATGGACAAATCCTTAGAAAAGAACAATCTTCCAAGTCTGAATCAGGAAGAAATAGAAAATATGAACAGACTAATCACAAATACTGAAATTGAAACTATGATTTAAAAACTTCCAACAAACAAAAGTACAGGACCATATGGGTTCACAGGTGAATTCCATTAACCATACAGAGAAGAGTTAATGCCTATCCTTCTGAAACTCTTCCAAAAAATTGCAGAGTGAGGAACACATCAAAGCTCATTCTATAAGGGCACCATCTCTCAGATACCAAAACCAGACAAAGATACCATGAAAAAAAGAAAATTACAGGTCAATATAACTGATGAACATAGACATAAAAATCCTCAACAAAATACTAGCAAACCAAATCCACCAGCACATTAAAAGGATCATACACCATGATCAAGTGGGATTTAGCTCAGGAATGCAATGATCTTTCAATATATGTAAATCAATCTATGTGATTGATTTAAAAATTGAAGAATAAAAACCATATGATCATCAATAAATACTGAAAAAGCTTTTGACAAAATTCAACACCCATATATGATAAAAACTCTTGAGAAATTGAGCATAGAGGGAACTTACGTCAACATAATAAAGGCCCTATATGACAAACCCAAAGCAAATATCATTCTCAATGGTGAAAAACTGAAAGCATTTCCTCTAAGATCAGGAACAAGAATGTTCACTCTTGCCACTTTTATTCAACATAGTTTGGAAGCACGAGTCACAGCAATCAGAGAGGAAAAAGAAATAGAAGGAATCCAAATTGGAAAAGAAGTAAAACTATCGCTCTTTGCAGATGACATGATACTATACATAGAAAATTCTAGAGATGCTATCAGAAAACTACTAGAGCTCATCAATGAATTTGCTAAAGTTGCAGGATACAAAATTAATACAAACAGATCTCTTGTATTCCTATACACTAAAAACAAAAGAGCAGAAGGAGAAATTAAAGGGACAGTCCCATTTTCCACTGCATTAAAAAGAATAGAATACCTAGGAATAAACCTACCTAAAGAGAAAAAAGACCTGTACTCAGAAAACTATAAGATACTGATGAAAGAAATCAAAGATGACACAAACAAATGGAGAGATATATTATGTTCTTGGATTGGAAGAATCAATATTGTCAAAATGACTCTACTACCCAAAGCAATCTACAGATTCTATGCAATTCCTATCAAATTATCAATGGCATTTTCACAGAATTAGAAAAAAAATATTTACAATTTGTATGGAAACACAAAAGACCCCGAATAGCCAAAGCAATCTTTAGAATGAAAAAATGAAGCTGAAGAAATCAGGCTCCCTGACTTCAGACTACGCTACAAAGCTACAGCCATCAAAACAGTTTGGTACTGGCACCAAAACAGATATATAGATCAATGGAACAGGATAGAAAGTCCAGAGATAAACCCATGCACCTGTGGTCACCTAATCTATGACAAAGGAGGCAAGAATATACAATGGAGAAAAGACAGTCTCTTCAACAAGTGGTGCTGGGAAAACTGGACGGCTACATGTAAGAGAATAAAATTAGAACACTCCCTAAGACCATTCACAAAAATAAACTCAAAATGGATTAAAGACCTAAATGTAAGGCCAGACAGTATAAAATTCTTAGAGGAAAGCATAGAATACTCTCTGACATGAATTGCAGCAAGATCTTTTTTGACACACCTCCTAGAGTAATGAAAACAAAGACCCATAAATTAGGTCCCATAAACAAATGGGACCTAATTAAACTTTAAACCTTTTACACAGCAAAGGAAACCATAAACAAACAAAAAGACAAGCAGAGAATGGGAGAAATATTTGCTAACAAATCGACCAACAGTGGGTTAATCTCCAAAATACACAAACAGCCCATGCAGCTCAATTTCAAAAAAACAAACAGCCCAATCAAAAATTGGGCAGAAGATCTAAATAGACATTTCTCCAAAGAAGACATACAGGTGGCCAAGAGGCATGTTAAAAGATGCTTAACATCACTAATTATTAGAGAAATGCAAATCAAAACTGCAATGAGGTATCACCTCACACCGGTCAGAATTGCCATCATCGAAAAATCTACAAACAATAAATGCTGGAGAGGGTGTGGAGAAAAGGGAACCCTCCTACACTGCTGGTGGGAATGTAAATTGGTACAACTATTATGTAATAGAAAATAATATGGAGGTTCCTTTAAAAACTGAAACTAGTTTCCATATGATCCAGCAATCCCACTCTTGGGCATATACCCAGAGAAAACTATTATTCGAAAAGATAAATACACCCCAATGTTCATTGCAGCAATATTTACAATAGTCAGGACATGGAAGCAACATATCCATCAACATGTCCATAGTCAGAGGAATGGATAAAGAAGATGTGGTACATATATACAACAGAATATTGCTCAGCCATAAAAAAGAATGAAATAATGCCATTTGCAGCAACATGGATAGACCTAGAGCTTGTCATACTGAGTGAAGTAAGTCAGGGAAAGACAAATATATGATACAGCTTATATGTGGAATCTTAAAAACAATGGTATAAATTAACTTATTTACAAAACAGAAATAGAGTCACATATGTAGAAAAATGAACTTATGGTTACCAGGTGGGAAAGTGGGGGGATAGATTGGGAGATTGGGATTGACATATACACACTACTATACATGAAATGGGTAACTAATAAGGACCTACTGTATAGCACAGGGAACTCTACTCACTACTCTGTAATGACTTATATAAGAAAAGAATCTAAAAAAGAGTGCATGTATGTATATGTATAACTGATTCATTTTGCTGTTCACCTGAAACTAACACAACATTGTAAATCAACTATACTCCAATAAAATTTTTTTTTTTAAAGAAAGAGTTACCATTGGGCTTCCCTGGTGGCGCAATGGTTGAGAGTCTGCCTGCCAATGCAGGGGACACGGGTTCGTGCCCCAGTCCAGGAGGATCCCACATGCCGTGGAGCGGCTGGGCCTGTGAGCCATGGCCGTTGGGCCTGCACGTCTGGAGCCTGTGCTCCACAACGGGAGAGGCCACAAAAGTGAGAGGCCCGCATACGGCAAAAAAAAAAAAAAAAAAAAAAAAAAAAGAGTTACCATTGAACCACATTTTCTCTTTCTGTCAAATAGAAATAATGCTTGTCTCTCAGAGTTTGCAGGGAACAAATTAGGTAATGGATTTGAAAATACTTGACATGATAGACACTCTAAATGCATGTGAACAATTCTTTTTACTAAAGAATTAGTTTAGCTTATTAATGCAAACTTTCTTAGAGTGTAGAGGAAGTGCCAGGTACTGTGTCTGGCACTCAGGTTTATTTTTCAGTACTCACACCTCACTTTCCATTTCTTAATTTGCCCATTGTGACTGACCCTCACAAAGCATCCTGATGTAGAGGGGCTACATCAGTTTGGGGGCAGGTTTTCCGAATTGGATAGGTCACTGCTGCTGCTTCCCCCTCTGTAAATGCAGATGAGTCTCAGTTTCAGGAAGAATAAAACTAAATGCAGTGTCATGTGCTTAGGAAAGCACCAGAACGAGAGCCAGAGCCTTGTGTTCTTGGTATATGTTTCCAACTCTGCAAGGAAGCCCTGGACAAATCACTTTATCTTTCTATTTTTCACTAAAAAATAAAGGGGTTGAATACAGTGGTCTCTTACCATCTTCTTGAAATGTATTTTTTTTAACATTTTTGCCATTTCTTATGGGTTGAATTGTGTCCCACCACCCCCAGAAAAAACCCTCAAGTTCAAATCTTAACACCAGTACCTCAGTCTGTGACCTTATTTGGAAATAAGGTCATTGTAGATATAATTAGTTAAGTTAGGATGAGGTCATACTGGAGTCGGTATGCCTCTCCTCTAATCCAATATGATTAGCGTCCTTCTAAAAAGGAGAAATGTGGACACAGATATGCACACCAGGAGAATGCTGCATGAAGATGAAGGCAGAGATAGGGATGCTGCATGGAATCCAAGGAACATCAAAGATTTCCAGCAAACCAGTAGACTCTAAGAGAGAGACACATGGAACAGATTCTCATTCATAGTCCTTCACACCTCAGAAGGAACCAACCCTGCTGGCACCTTGACTTCCAGCCTTCAGAGGTGTGAGACAATAAATTTCTGTTGTTTAAGCTACCCAGTTTGTGCTTTGTGGTACTTGTTACAGCCAACCTAGAAAACTAAAATAACACCGTTAGGGTCGACCACTGCTAACAGTGAGAAATGTTGTTGAAATTCAAGTGAAAGACAATTGTATTTTACTTTGTGAGCAACTATTTGTTCAAGCCAATATATTTTGGTTGGAATAGAAAGCAGAGTTCCATTTTAATAACACTGGCAGTTAATTTCCTCTTCTTCAAACAATTCAGGACTGTTTGAACATCACAATGTTTTGACCTGCAGCTCGAGAAATTTACAACCACATGAGAAAACTCTTACTCAGGCCACTATATATAGCCAGAGATGAGCACAGCATTTAAAGCTGGAACCACATGAACGTGGAAGTTATTGTGTTTACAAAATGTTCCCTCCTAGATGCAAGATTCAGCAGTTTCTTGCCATTTATGCTCTCCCTCCCAAAGCAACCTCAGCTGGTTCTGTTCAGTACAGTAGTAACTCTTGGAACCCAGATACATTTATCGATTAATGCAGAGAAGGAAATTCGAGCATGTAGAAAATAATCAGGTTTATCCAAATGTACTGGGCAAGTTTAATAGGCATAAGGCCATTCAGTGAGAAGTAATCACCCAAATGTTCACATTAAAGGACAAAAAAGGAGTTACATGAGTTTCTGATTAAAAAAAAATTCATTCTGTTTAATTAGCTATTCTGCTCTAAGGGATGTTGCTACTAAAGACAATTGTTAGGTCTGATCCAGGCAACTAAGCCCTAGACATTGTAAGTTAATTAAATAATTGAGCATTGTATGCAAATTAAATAGTTTAGTGGGGGACAAGATTATGAGTGACTTTCTCCTGTTGTGAATAGGGATAAAGTGGGTCAGCCAAGTCTTTACTTCCTTAGGCAGTTTTTATCTTCCTTATTGCAAGAAAGAAAGGTAAGATCTTAAAGCAGAAATCAGGAGGGAGAAAGACAAATCTGTTAACTTAGAGACACCACAGAAAGGTGTACTAATAAAGTCTTTCCCATGACTGGCTCAATATCTATTGGGGCCATTATTACAGGAATCTTGTGGGAGGCAATTATGATCTTCCAGGGGGATTTGATACTAAATTACATTTTTTTATGATTTAAAAATAGAGCTTTGTATTAGATGGGAGTTAGGCTAAATTAATCCAATAGTCAAATCAGGCAAAGAAAAATATATATTTGAATCTTAAGCTGGTGATTTCCAAAATGGAATGTGCAAGACAAACCATAGGAATCCAGGAAGAAAATATTATTCATCTATTTATTTGGCAACTACTTAAATGCCTATTATGATCTGGGGACCGAGGATGTAGCAATGAACAGCAACAATAAAAATAGATGAAAAAAATCTCTTCCCTCAGGAATTTTGCATTCTAATGAGAGAAAACAGATTATCAATATAAATATTGGTTGTCAGGGTCCTGGAAAGAAAGAGCTGGCACACTCAAAAGTAAGTAATTGAGGAGCATTTAATGAAGAGCTATTTATAGAAGGCTAGGCAGGATTTAAGAGAAACTAAGAAGAAACTCCCCAGGGGCTACCAAGAGTAAGAAGCTACCTCCCCCAGGGGAGTAGGCAGTGTCCCAGATTATTCCAACAGCTGTGGATGTAGAAGGACACCCAACAGGAAGTGTGGCCTTGCTAGTGGAAAGCAGTCATTTTCCAATCTGTGGCCCTGCAGGGATAGACGCTGAGGGCATAAATGCCCCTTCTCTCCCCTCACCCTCCTGTCCCTGCTGGTGCCTCCCACTGGCAAAATTCAAATGGAATCCAGAGTGCAAAAGAGCCCAGTGGATGTAATCCATGCAGGACAGCTTCCCAGGGCACAGAAAAGGGTACAAAAGGGGGAAGAGGTACCCCCGGGGTAAATGGAGAGCACCCACAGCAAAGTGTTCTGGAGAGTAATAAGGCAAGAAGAAGGGGGAGAAGAAGGGCGAGGAAAGCATAGGGAAGGATTTTAAATTTAAATAGGGTGGTCAGGAAAGGCCTTCTGAGAAAGTGACATTTGAGCAAAGATCTGAAGTAGATGAAGGTGTGAATGGAGTGGCTAGTTGAACGAGAGGGATCAAGTGTAAAGACCGTGGGGTAAGAACATGTTTGGCAGTGTCAGGTGTCACTTAGGAGGTTGGTGTGGCTGCAGATGAATGAGAGAGGATGTTGGCTAGTATCCACTGTCTTAGGAGGTACACAATACATGTAATAATATAATAGCATATCGATCTAATTTATGAATAAATATTTATAATGGTATTGCATACTGAACTTGATTTTTTCACTACCCAAAATTTTGGCAACCACTACCTTAGACTGAGTTGCTTTAAGATGTTGCAGGTAAATAAACTTATTATTATAATGGCTTATATAAAAGCTTCAAGGGGCAACAATGATCTAGTAGTCCGACGCCCATTTTCACAGATTAAGATTAGCCCAATGTTACACTAAAGGACATGGCCTTGAACTCAGGTCTCCTAAAGTTCCTGTTCAGCACTTGGCTTCCCTACCTCATGCTCTCCTCCTGCTTTATCATGTATTGAAGGTCAACTATCTTAATAAGGAGTTCTATTTTGGCTTACACACTAAATGAACATTCTCTGGATGTGGAATCTTGGCCACATTCAGAGACAACCTTATTGCCTCTGCCTTAGAGCCTCACCCACACAGCTCTAAGTTGAAATTTTGACAAAGAAATCAAGATGTAGAAATTTTAAACATAAGTGCAAATATTCAAACACTGTCATTTTCTGACAGGTACTCACAGCTTGATTGAAGGCAGAGGCACAGAATTAAAATTAATTCATGAATGGGCTTGAAAATAGAAGTGTAAATGAGACTATAATTAAGATTTTTGCTAATTCTTCTTCTCAGCTATGGACTTTAATGTGGGTTAGTTTTAGCTATATTTAGCCAAAAAGTTAAATTTTAGAATCATGTATGCCTTTAAATCACACATATTGTATAAACGTTTAGGGTTTCAAATTGTGGCAAAAACATCCAAAAATTGCACCTTAATTGTTTTATAGTTATTGCAATTTCAGCTAAATATGGGCAAAAAATATATATGTCATACTGTCCTGCTTACATATGTTAATGTTATTTTAAGAGTCATTTTAACAGGAATAATAAAGTATTCTCTTAGAGATGACAATATCCTTTTTAATTATTTCCTTTGTTTTTCTCTCATTATATAGCAAATGCCTGCCAATTATAAAAGCATTTGCTTTTATCACTTTAGTGTATCATGGACATCTTTCGGGATGGTTATATTGATCAAAAATGTTCTTTTTAACAAATGCAGATTACCCATATGGTTTTAGCACGTGAATACACCTTCCAGAATGTAAATATAATATCAACAATATAGTAAAAGTCTGTGTAACTCCATTATAAGTAATAAATATCAATTAGGGTCCAGTTAAGAAAACACAAACCACATAATCATTTCAACAGAGATAATTTAATATAAAATAATTGTTTAATCAGAGAGTTGGAAAGGGAAAAAGGAACCCTGGTGTTTCACAGGATTCATAATAACAGAAATAAGTTAGTGGCCCAGGACTGGGAGAACAGAGAGAAAGATGGGATGAGAATTTAGAATGTTAGCAGAGGAGGCCACTGAACTTGGGCCTTAGAGTAGGGCTTGCTGTTGAGGGCTTTGGAGCTCATAAGAGATTCCTGCAAACTGGGACCCCAGACCTCTGGGGAGTGCTGCCAGCTGGTTGGTGTTGGTATCTCAAAGGGGGTGTGATTAAGCTGGCTCTAGAAATGTGGGAGGGAGACCTGCAAAGTGGAACCAACTGCTGCTGCCAGAGTGACACCCCACCCCTGAGGTAATGCTGAAAAGAACAGGATGCAAACCAGAAGGAATGGGTCCTTCACGTTTCCCTTTAAATCCCCCTATAAGCAGTATCTACAGAAGTGAGCTGGTAAATCACAAATGAGGCTATTGAAGCCCAGCAGTAGCACCACAGGCAGAGTATAGAAAGGTAGGCTGGAAACTGCAAGAACCTCACACAGGTGGATGTCTCATGGTAAGTCCCAGCATTATTGGGATTGTTGCTCCATCCCTACATTAAAAGAAATTCCATTGTGCCTAAATTGAGGTCTAGCTCAGTTTCCTGGGCCCCTTCTGTTTGAAGTTCTGAAGGACAGTTATCCCTGATCACCACTAGCAGACTGATGGATATGTTTCTTGTGTGCCAAAGCCCCCAAGAATAATTCTAGATGTGTGTGTTTGCTCCAAACCCCACCTACCATTTTCCTTGAATTTCTTAAGCCTTCCTAGTATCTTTGGAAAAGACATGTTTCATATTCTTCTGGGGACAGACTCTTATACAATTAAAAGTAAGTCATACTATGTTATTTTGCAGGAATTTGCAACGAAAATGTTTAAAAGTTCTCAGAGAGGCTGAAAAATGTCATCACAGACACTTTCTGCATCATCTCATGATTACCAATTTCTGCTAGGTGCACCATGGCCTCTGCAAGTGACATTGCCAACAGGGGCTTGAAAGAAAGTGCAGAAAGTTTTTAGTTAGAAAGAGGTAATGACTTTATGCTACAGAGTACTGTATTGTTAAAATATGCACATACAATTTTACCCTAGCTCGAAAAAGGACCCCTGTCTAATGTGAAGGATTCAGACTATGGTGTCATATTAAGTGAAGTTAAACATCTGTCTCTTTGCTGGGAGAATAATTTCCCTGCATATAATGTGCCTTTACAACTGAGTGGGAATATTTGCACAGCACTAATATAGTTTGCAAAGAGACCCACAAGGTCATGTCTACACCGACGATAACATGTGCTCTGTTTACAAACCTTAGGCAGGTGAACCTCCATCAGGTTTAATGAGGTCCTCCCAGTTACCACTCTGCAGAAATCTGGCTGCTTCTTCCAGTTACTCACCGCCTCACAGAAAAAGGTGGCTCACAAAGTCTAGACAAAGTCTTTGACTTATTTTTTGACATGTGAAGATGCACCCTAAAATCAAGATTTTGCATTGTAAAAAGTGCCCAAAGCCCCCTGTGGAACAAGGTGGATTCAATATAAAGAAATTCATAAATAATTATATTCTAAAGACTAAGTAGATAAAGATCTGTTCTATTTGAGAGAACGGAAGCATTAATCATTATGGGGATTTTTATTGTTTTACCTTTTGCTTATCAATCTTTTACTTCTCGATTAAGATATCTGAACTATTCTCACTGGCAGGAATGCATGAGTATATATATGTGTGCATATGAGAGCAAAAGGGAGTAAGCAAGAATAAGGGAAATATCCATCAGTGTGGTGTGGTAGCATTTGTGGTCTTGATTCCTCATTCATTCATCAATCAGTTGATATTCCATTATCACATTATAAGCTACGAGGAACATTAGGACATAAAAACATGCTTTCTGCTACTATTATGAGATATTATAAGAAATAGTATAGGAGAGACATTGGATACAACAGAATTTCAGAGAAAGGAGAGAGTACCACTTCCTGAGGCAGAAAGAGGCATTGAGGGAAATTCCCAAAGGAAGAGATACTTGAGTCCAGCCTTGGAGAATGAGTATGATTTAAATGAGTAGGCAAAGAGCACGGTATGATGAAGAGAGGAAAGCCCCAGGACACACAGGTAATGACAGAGTTCTTGTTCAGCTGGAGGCCAAGATGCATGAAGAAGAGCAGTGAGAGATAAGCCCCAAAGAGAGGCTGCTTCCTGAGAGTGGAGTGTCTTGAAAAGCTACATTAACAAGGCCCCAGTGTACAAGAGGCAATAAAGCAGTTAGATGAATGCAGGGAAAGAGAATCAGGGAGAAACTGAATATTGTGAGACTTCTCAGTGGATGGTTATTTTAGATTTTTAGGAGGTTAAAAAGATGTACAGAAGCAATGGAAAGGGAAAAACATAGACGATACTTCATTCTTCATTTTTTATAAATTCTGGATTCTTCAGCCTGCTGTCCTTGGAGTCCTTTCATTTGCTGTAATGGTGGATGGCCTGAGCCTTGAAGCCTTTGTCAGTTGGTTTTGAAGTCAGTGTTGATGGTATGTTACCTCTTCTTACCATATGCCTTTCTTTCCTTATTCTTTTCTACTTTGTCTTTTTTTATTATTTTTACTTTTCCTGCCATAATTTTAGGATAGTTTGGATACAGTTCTTATCTGACCTGAATTTCTGATATAGCACCGTTTTCAAGCATTCTGCCACCCCTCCTAAGAGTGTGTTTGCATGTTTCTGATCATAAATGCTGAGTTATAGTTCAGGCTATATGTAACACTTGTTACTGGGAGCAGGAGAGGTATTCTGAAAGGAAGTGAGGAAGGGAAACAGACTACCTGGTAAGGGAACAGGGCAGAATGAGGCTTAAAAGACAGGTGAAAAGATATGGAAAACCAGTTTAGCCTACCTCAAAATTTTGCAGAAGGCTAGCGCCACAAAGTGGTTTAATTCTGAGACTTGGATGACAGTCCAGGAAATGAGATGCTAATCCTTACGTTAAATGGTAGACCTAATTGGTGTGGGGGAAGAAAGAGCAAATTCAGCTGCGATGAGCTTAACTTGCATCTTTTAGAAGGCCGTGGTACACACATGGTACAAATCCTCAGCTTTGCTGAATCTTCTATTCCGTCAAGAATTGAGTCTGCATTTGCTTAAGCTGAAATCAGAACTAGAACAAAATCGAATGTGTGCCATAAGTTTCAATTTTTCTTCAAGGAGGCAGGAAGGCCTGGGATGTCCATCAGGGACACTTACCCCTTCCTTGATGGAGTCCCCGCTTTCTGGGGAGCTAATGCTCTGAGTCTAAGGACCTCAGACCTCCTGAAACATAAAATGCAGTCTCTTTTAAACATCCATTAGCAGCTGAAGCCTCCTGTTGTTATTTTCTCCTCTTCGGTTTTTCTTGAAATTGGAATAGATTTGTTAGCCAATTAGGATAAAAATCAGCCAATTAACTAAATCCCTATTAACTTCTCATGTCTAAGGGCAGGGATGAAAGGAAAGGATTCTTGCTCCATATATTGAGGCTTCTCATGTCTCCTGTTTGGCAATTGCTAAGTATGACTGTTTCTCTCCTTTCTTACAAGGGGAAGGCTTATCAACTGCATTTTATTCCTGGGTATGCCCAGATCATCAGCCAAGAAATTTGGAAAGTGGGTGCAAGGAGGCAGACAGTCTTTCTTTATCATTCCCACACTGAAAACAGATGTTATATGACAATTAATCTCAGTTCATCAGAATAAAATTCTTGGGGGGATTAAAATTTGGCCCAAATAAGCAGTCTTAAATAATTTTTTTTTTAATTTTGCAAGTACTACCTGCTCATTGTGGAAAGCTTGGAGCATATGAACATAGTTGCTTATACATTAATACTTGCCTATAATTGCATTATCCAGGGATAACTTCTATCCACATTTTGGTTATTTTTCCCCTCCATTGCACATTGCTTTATATATTTGAAACAATATTCTATACAAAAATTTATCTTAATGACTGCATAAATATTCTTTATGTGGATGCACCTTATTTATTAAAACTTTTCCCTACTATTGTTGCATATTTAGATTGTTTTCAGTGCTTCATTATTATAAATTATGTTCAGGTGAACATCTTTATTCACAAATTTTTCTTCATTTTTAAATACAGTTTATGGTTTCTAAAGTAATGATAAGTGTGGACTGTTTCCTGGTAAAGTGGGAGGTGTGGCCTGGTTGCTGGCAGTGCCTGTCAGAGGCCACATGTTGGTCAAACCCTCATGGCCTAGGGTCTGATACACAGATTCTCAAATCAAGAAACAGAATATTCTTGGTATGTCCACAGATCATCTGGCCCTTGGGGCTTGCTGATTCTCATGAAAATAGCACAGGATGATGAATAAGTCGTCATGGTAATCTACTTTATAATGAGGAAATTGGGAAACCCACTCCCAACCACTGCCCCCAATAGCTGAACTATTTCTGTCTACCATCTAAAACAATATTTTTCTTTTTTGAGATTAGAACATTTAGGAATGTTTATCTGAGGTTTGCTTGGTGGACAAGGAATTAGAACAAAAGAAGGTGGATAACATTGAGGGCTATAGTGAGTTCTGGTGAAATATTGCTACTCCCACCAAGAAACAACTTTCTGTGCCTCTCTCATGTGACAGGACAGGAAGCAAAATGTGGATGTTTGTTTCTCTCTTTAATTCTTTCTTATCAACCCTTTGGTTGATATGCTTTTCTCCTTTGAGCTATCATTATTCAGGTCACCTTGCTGTATATTTGTGAGACCTACTTTCTCCCAATATATGTTAATTTTATCAGCTGTTTTTTTCTTTTTCCAATTTTTATGGTCTATGAGCAACCTGCATTGGAAGCACCTGGACTGCTTGTTAATAATGCAGATCCCTGAATCCCACACAGATTTATTTGGTATGAGGTCCCTAATCAGCTCTTTTGACAGCATTTGATTGGTGTGTTTACTTGAAGACCAAGAATCAAGGTGAGTGAGATCACATGGAATTTAAGGGGTGCAGGTTGCTTGGCTTTGAATCCAGGCCTGACTTATTACTGACTGTGAAACTTAACCTCCCTGAGCCTCAGTTTCCTCACCTGTTAAATTGGAATAATTCACATGAATAGTCTGTTGTGAGGATTAAACTGGAACAGGGCCTAGAATTGAGGTAGCGCTTAATAATAAACGATTAGGCCAACTCCATTTATAGCATCCTATAAAGACTTTTGACCCTTTAACCATCTTTCCCTGATTCCTTTCTTTTCAAACATTAAGCTAGTCCCTTATTTCCTCACTGAACCAATATTAACTGAGTGCCTCCTGTGCTCATAGCTTCTTGCTATTCCCTGAAATTCACTTCATCATTACACTAAGACTCCATTGGTATATGTTCATAGCTATCAGTAATCCATCACCTCTGATTAATTCTGGACTTGGGTTTTGCTTCTTGCTTTCAAGGAGATCAAGGAAATGTAAAGAGTTGCCTCCTTCTGAGAGAAGGGGGCGTACATTCTTCTGTTTGGTGACCCAGACTTTGCACAGGGTTTTTTTTGTTGAACTGCCAGATTGTTAATGAACTTCTGTACCGCTATATCGAAAGCAGTGGAACTGTGTGTTTTGAGAAAATGCTTTATAAGCCTTAAAGTGTTGCAGAAGTGAGGGCTTTGCTGATTTTTCTTGATTTCCCAATGCATAGACAAAAGCAGGAAGTGATGACCAGAACTGGAGTTGAGCCTCAGGATGCTTACAGAGGAAACTTTTAAGGATCTATTCACTGCTGATTATATTTCTGACTGGATATTTCTGATTATATTTCTGAAAGTCCTTGATAACTTTCCTGGGCATCTGAGCATTTAAAACTCAAAAGCTATTTTAATCTCCTGTCACTATGAACTGGTGTTTCCTCTGGGCACTTTGAGTTCTTCTCCACTAAGACCAGGGAGCTGTCAACAATAATGAGGAAAATCCATATTCTCATTATTCCCAAAAGATTTCGGACTTTAATGTCTCAAGCCATTGATTTGAGAGAGCCTTCTAAGCTGGATCAGTCTCAAAGAATGCTTCACTCAGATCAGCATGAATTTCTTTTTCTGTGTTGCCATGGATCTCCTGGAGAAGCCATAAGTTGGGGCATGGTTTATTAAGCACTGCATTTTGCCTTAAATGATGATAAAGGAAAAGGCCAGCCTTCATGCTATCTGTTTGAGCAAGCATTACAACAAAGGTTTATTCCTTGTATTTAGTACGTGAGCCTGAGTTGTACTGCCAGGAGAGCAAAATTATACTGAAATGCAGAGACCCTACTGACCAAGAAAATGCTGGTCATTGTAAGCATGTTGCAATTTAAACATAAATAGTTAAGAGATTAAGAATGTGTAACAGTTTACAAAGCACTTTTACATTCATTATAATTGAATCTTTGTACAATGGTCTGTGAAAATGAGAAATTCCTTTAAAGATGGAAACATAAGAACCAGCATGGGTAGGCATTATTTTATGTTCTAAAGCCATATTGACCAATGTCATGGTCTCCTGTGGTGGTATCACTTTACTTCTTTTTCCAATATGATCATTTGATGCAGCCTTCAATCTACCTTCCATGATTGGTATAAGAAATGGATCAAATTTCTGCCCCAGGCTATACTTTTGAAAGTTCTTAACATACCATGCCCATGGACGTAGAGATGAATAAAATGCTTCTCTGTCTCCTCACTGCCTGACTCATGAAATTCACTTATTCCTCTTCTTACTGCCTACTGCAAGTCTCCTCACTTGTCTACTTTCTTCCTTTGATTTTTCATCTCGAACCATTCTTTTTTCTTTATTCCTTTTGGTAACTCAAATTTGGATTTTTGCATTGATAAGAATGCCATCAAACCCTAATTGTGTCTTGTATTCATACTCCACAACCTAGATAGTTAAGACCGTATCCATAGGTTTGGACTTATCTTCCCACTTCATTTGGGGAGAGTGATCAGACATTAAATACAGATCCTGAGTAAATGCCTGATACTGGGACTGTCACAAAGTAGATGCTCAGTAAAATGCAGTCCTCCCTACTCCTCACCTTTTGTCTCTTCTTCCACCAGTGTATATCAAGTCTTAACTACTTTTTTTCCTTTTTTAAAATTCAAACAACATTGCCTATGAATTTATTATAGACTGGGCACTGTGCATAATAATGGTGATTTAGAGACAGAAGTCTGTCTTCAAAAATTTTCCATTTATTAGGAATACAGACACATACAAAATTGCAACAAAATGTATTAGAATAAAAGAGTTCCCTAGTTGCACAAATATGGGGCATGAGATCCATCAAAAGACTGGAGAGTGGAGGGAGTAACAGATAGGGAAAGCTTCCTCGAGAGGCCTCTTTGACCTTCATCTTGAAATATGAGAAAGTGCTCTCTGCATGGGCTATTGGGAAGGGCATTCTAGGCAGTGGAACCACTGTAGGCAAGACATGTTAGTGGAACTGCAAAGGGCTTCATAAGGCTGGGCATATGTTAGGGAACCAGCTGGTGAGAAGAATCAAAATATCAGTAAATCCATTTCATTGCTGGTGTCTTTTCAAACACAAATGCTTTTCTTTAAAATTCCCTTAGTAGAAAAATCTCAAGTAAACAACCTAATCTTACATCTAAAGCAACTAGAGAAAGAAGAACAAACAAAACCCAAAGTTAGTAAGAGGAAAGAAATCATACAGATCAGAGCAGAAATAAATGAAATCGATATGAAGAAAATAATAGCAAAGATCAAGGAAACTAAAAGGTGGTTCTTGGAGAAGATAAACAAAATGGATAAACATTTAGCTAGACTCATCAGGAAAAAAATGGGAAAAGGCTCAAATATTAATTGATTTCTAATTTTATTATTAGAAATGAAAAAGGAGAAGTTACAACTGACACTACAGAAATACAGAGGATCATAAAAGACTAGTACAAGCAACTCTATGCCAATAAAATGAACAACAAAGAAGAAATGGACAAATTCTTAAAAAGGTACAACCTTCCAAGACTGAACCAGGAAGAAATAGAAAATATAAACAGACCAGTCACAAGTACTGAAATTGAAAGTGTGATTTTTAAAATTCCAACAAACAGAAGTCCAGGACCAGATGGCTTCACGGGTGAATTCTATTAAACATTTCCTTTCCTTTCCTTCTGAAACTCTTCTAAAAAACTGCAGAGGAAGGAACACTCCCAAACTCATTCTATGAGGCCACCATCACCCTGATACCAAAACCAGACAAAGATACCACAAAACAAGAAAATTACAGGCCAATATCACTGATGAAAGTAGACACAAAAATCCTCAACAAAATACTAGTAAACCAAATCCAACAACACATTAAAAGGATCATACACCATGATCCAGTGAGATTTAACCCAGGGATGCAAGGATTCTTCAATATATGTAAACCAATCTATGGGATACACCACATTAACAAACTGAAGAATAAAAACCATATGATCATCAATAGTTGCAGAAAAAGGTTTAACACCCATATATCATAAAAACTCTCAAGGAATTGGGCACAGAGGGAACCTACCTCAACATAATAAAGTCCATATACCACAAATCCACAGCAAAAATCATTCTCATAGAACATTCTCCAGGATAGATCATATATTGGTTCACAAATCTAGCCTTGGCAAATCTAAGAAAATTGAAATCGTATCAAGTATCTTCTCTGACCACAACTCTATGAGACTAGATATCAATTACAGGAAAAGATCTGTAAAAAATACAAACACATGGAGGCTAAACAATACACTACTTAATAACGAAGTGATTACTGAAGAAATCAAAGAGGAAATCAAAAAATACTTAGAAACAAATGACAATGGAGACACGACGACCCAAAACCTATGGGATACAGCAAAAGCAGTTCTAAGAGGGAAGTTTATAGCAATACAATCATACCTTAAGAAACAGGAAACATCTCGAACAAACAATCTAACCTTGCATCTAAAGCAATTAGAGAAAGTAGAATAAAAACACCCCAAGTTTAGCAGAAGGAAAGAAATCATAAAGATCAGATCAGAAATAAATGAAAAAGAAATGAAGGAAACAATAGCAAAGATCAATAAAACTAAAAGCTGGTTCTTTGAGAAGATAAATAAAATTGATAAACCATTAGCCAGACTCATCAAGAATAAAAGGGAGAAGACTCAAATCAATAGAATTAGAAATGAAAAAGGAGACGTAACAACTGACACTGCAGAAATACAAAAGATTATGAGAGATTACTACAAACAACTGTATGCCAATAAAATGGACAACCTGGAAGAAATGGACAAATTCTTAGAAATGCACAAGCTGCCGAGACTGAACCAGGAAGAAATAGAAAATATGAACAGACCAATCACAAGCACTGAAATTGAAACTGTGATTAAAAATCTTCCAACAAACAAAAGCCCAGGACCAGATGGCTTCACAGGCGAATTCTATCAAACATTTAGAGAAGAGCTAACACCTATCCTTCTCAAACTCTTCCAAAAGATAGCAGAGGGAGGAACACTCCAAAACTCATTCTGTGAGGCCACCATCACCCTGACACGAAAACCATACAAAGATGTCACAAAAAAGAAAAACTACAGGCCAATATCACGGAGTAACATAGATACAAAAATCCTCAACAAAATACTAGCAAACAGAATCCAACAGCACATTAAAAGGATCATACACCATGATCAAGTGGGGTTTATCCCAGGAATGCAAGGATTCTTCAATATACGCAAATCAATCAACGTGATACACCATATCAACAAACTGAAGGAGAAAAACCATATGATCATCTCAATAGATGCAGAGAAAGCTTTTGACAAAATTCAACACCCATTTATGATAAAAACCCTGCAGAAAGTAGGCATAGAGGGAACTTTCCTCAACATAATAAAGGCCATATATGACAAACCCACAGCCAGCATTGTTCCCAATGGTGAAAAACTGAAACCATTTCCACTAAGATCAGGAACAAGACAAGGTTGCCCACTCTCACCACTCTTATTCAACATAGTTTTGGAAGTTCTAGCCACAGCAATCAGAGAAAAAAAAACAAATAAAAGGAATCCAAATAGGAAAAGAAGAAGTAAAGCTGTCACTATTTGCAGATGACATGATATTATACATAGAGAATCCTAAGGATGCTACCAGAAAACTACTAGAGCTAATCAATGAATTTGGCAAAGTAGCAGGATACAAAATTAATGCACAGAAATCTCTGGCATTCTTATACACTAATGATGAAAAATCTGAGAGTGAAATTAAGAAAACACTCCCATTTACCATTGCAACAAAAAGAATAAAATATCTAGGAATAAACCTACCTAAGGAGACAAAAAACTTGTATGCAGAAAACTATAAGACACTGATGAAAGAAATTAAAGATGATACAAATAGGTGGAGAAATATACCATGTTCTTGGATTGGAAGAATCAACATTGTGAAAATGACTCTACTACCCAAAGCAATCTACAGATTCAATGCAATCCCTATCAAACTACCACTAGCATTTTTTACAGAACTAGAAAAAAAAATTTCACAATTTGTATGGAAACACAAAAGACCCCAAATAGCAAAAGCAATCTGAATAAAATATCTAGGAATAAACCTACTTAAGGAGACAAAAGACCTGTATGCAGAAAATTATAAGACACTGATGAAAGAAATTAAAGATGATACACATCGATGGAGAGATATACCATGTTCTTGGATTGGAAGAATCAACATTGTGAAAATGACTCTACTACCCAAAGCAATCTACAGATTCAATGCAATCCCTATCAAACTACCACTGGCATTTTTTACAGAACTAGGAAAAAAAATTTCACAATTTGTATGGAAACACAAAAGACCCCGAATAGCCAAAGCAGTCTTGAGAACGAAAAATGGAGCTGGAGGAATCAGGCTCCCTGACTTCAGATTATACTACAAGGCTACAGTAATCAAGACAGTATGGTACTGGCACAAAAACAGAAATACAGATCAATGGAACAGGATAGAAATCCCAGAGATAAACCCACACACATATGGTCACCTTATCTTTGATAAAGGAGGGAAGGATATACAGTGGAGAAAAGATAGCCTCTTCAATAAGTGGTTCTGGGAAAACTGGACAGCTACATGTAAAAGTAGGAAATTAGAACACTCCCTAACCCCACACACAAGAATAAACTCAAAATGGGTTAAAGACCTAAATGTAAGGCCAGACACTATCACACTCTTAGAGGAAAACATAGGCAGAACACTCTATGACATAAATCACAGCAAGATCCTTTTTGACCCATCTCCTAGAGAAATGGAAATAAAAACAAAAATAAACAAATGGGACCTAATGAAACTTAAAAGCTTTTGCACAGCAAAGGATACCATAAACAAGACCAAAAGACAACCCTCAGAATGGGAGAAAATATTTGCAAACGAAGCAACTGACAAAGGACTAATATCCAAAATTTATAAGCAACTCTTGCAGCTCAATAACAAAAAAACAAACAACCCAATCCAAAAATGGGCAGAAGAACTAAATAGGCATTTCTCCAAAGAAGATATACAGATCGCCAACAAACACATGAAAGAATGCTCAACATCATTAATCATTAGAGAAATGCAAATCAAAACGACAATGAGATATCATCTCACACCGGTCAGATTGGCCATCATCGAAAACTCTCGAAACAATAAATGCTGTAGAGAGTGTGGAGAAAAGGGAACCCTCTTGCACTGCTGGTGGGAATGTAAATTGATACAGCCACTATGGAGAACAGTATGGAGGTTCCTTAAAAAAATACAACTAGAACTACCATACGACCCCGCAATCCCACTACT
>NC_041227.1:110313571-110377872 GCF_002837175.3 Physeter macrocephalus
AAACTTTCACTGTTTGCAGATGACATGATACTATACATAGAAAATCCTAAAGATGCTCTCAGAAAACTACTAGAGCTCATCAATAAATTTGGTAAAGTTGCAGGATAAAAAATTAATACACACAGATCTCTTGTATTCCTATACACTAAAAACAAAAGAGCAGAAAGAGAAATTAAAAACAATCTATTTTACCATTGCATCAAAAAGAATAAAATACCTAGGTATAAACCTACCTAAGGAGGCAAAAGAACTGTATGCAGAAAACTATAAGATACTGATGAAAGACCTCAAAGACAATAAAAAATCATTCTCAATGGTGAAAAACTTGAAGCATTTCCTCTAAGATCAGGAACAAGACAAGGTTGTCCACTCTTGCCACTTTTATTCAACAATGTTTTGGAAGTTCTAGCCACAGCCATCAGAGAAGAAAAAGAAATAAAAGGAATCCAAATTGGAAAAGAAGAAGTAAAACTTTCACTGTTTGCAGATGACATGATACTATACATAGAAAATCCTAAAGATGCTCTCAGAAAACTACTAGAGCTCATCAATAAATTTGGTAAAGTTGCAGGATAAAAAATTAATACACACAGATCTCTTGTATTCCTATACACTAAAAACAAAAGAGCAGAAAGAGAAATTAAAAACAATCTATTTTACCATTGCATCAAAAAGAATAAAATACCTAGGTATAAACCTACCTAAGGAGGCAAAAGAACTGTATGCAGAAAACTATAAGATACTGATGAAAGACCTCAAAGACAATACAAAAGATGGATAAATATAACGTGTTCTTAGATTGGAAGAATCAACATTGTCAAAATGAATATACTACCCAAAGCAATTTACAGATTCAACGCAATCCCTATCAAATTACCAGTGGCATTTATCACTGAAATAGACCAAAAAATCTTAAAATTTGTATGGAAACACAAAAGACCCTGAATAGCCAAGGCATCCTGAGAAAGAAAAACAAACTTGGAGGAATCAGGCTCCCTGACTTCAGACTATACTACAAAGCTAGAATCATCAAAACAGCTTGGCACTGGCACAAAACCAGAAATATAGATCAATGGAACAGGATAGGAAGTCCAGAGGTAACCCATGCACTATGCTCAATTAAACTATGACAAAGGAGGCAAGACTATACAATGGAGAAAAGATAGTCTCTTCAACAAATGGTACTGGGAAAACTGGACAGCTACATGTAAAAGAATGAAATTAGAACATTCCTTAACACCATACACAAAAATAAACTCACAATGGATTAAGGACCTAAATATAAGGCCGGATACTATAAAACTCTTAGAGGAAAATATAGGTAGAACACTCTCTGACATAAATTTCAGTAATATCTTTTTTGATCCACCTCCTTGAGTAATGGAAATAAAAACAAAAATAAACAAATGGGACCTAATTAAACTTAAAAGCTATGCACTACAAAGGAAAACTTAGAGAAAACAAAAAGACACCCACAGAATGGGAGAAAACATTTGCTAATGAAGCGACCAACAAGGGATTAATCTCCAAAATATACAAACAGCTCATGCAGCTCTATATCAAAACACAAAGCCAATCAAAAAATGGGCAGAAGATCTAAATAGACATTTCTCCAAAGAAGATATTGAGATGGCCGAGAGGCACATGAAAATATGCTCAATATCACTAATTATTAGAGAAGTGCAAATCAAAACTACAATGAAGTATCACCTCACACTAGTCAGAATGGCCACTATCAAATAATCTACAAACAATGCTGGAGAGGGTGCAGAGAAAAGGGAACCCTCCTATACCATTCGTGGGAATGTAAGTTGGTACAACCATTATGGAGAGCAGCATGGATGTTCCTTAAAAAAATAAATATAGAAACACCATATGATCCAGCAATCCCACTCCTGGGTATATATCCAGAAAAAACATAACTGGAAAGATAAATGTACCTCAATGTTCATTGCAGCACTGTTTAAAATAGCCAAAACATGGAAGCAACCTTAATGTCCATTGCCAGAGGAATCGATAAAGAAGGTGTGGTACATATATACAGTGGAATATTATTCAGCCATAAAAAGGAATGAAATAATGTCATTTGCAGCAACATGGATAGACGTAGAGATTGTCATACTGAGTGAAGTAAGTCAGACATAGAAAGACAAACATCATATGATACCACTTATATGTGGAATCTAAAAAACAATGGTGCAAGTTAACTTATTTATGAAAGAGAAATAGAGTCACAGATGCAGAAAACAAACTTATGGTTACCAGGAGGGAAAGTGGGGGAGAGATAAATTGGGAGATTAGGAATGAAATATGCACACTACTATATATAAAATAGATAACTAATAAGGACCTCTAGTCAATACTCTGTAATGACCCATATGAGAAAAGAATCTAAAAAAGAGTGGATATATGTATATGTATAACTGATTAACTTTCCTGTACACCTGAATTAAAACAACATTGTAAATCCACTATACTCTAATAAAAATTATTTTTAAAAGTTCCTTAGAGAGATTTCATCTTGAACAATCACTTCATGAATTATCTTTTATAGGCCTAGGCCCTCTAATCAGATGTTGTGCTATGTTCAAGTTTCTGATCTTGAGGTGCTTGCTTCTACTTAGAAAATGATATTAATGAATTTGCAAAACATTGAACAATATAACCATGTATAATTAAATATGAAATTATGTGGCATCTAACCAGCTTCTCTAGAAATCCAGAGTGATGACTTAACCAGTAAAGGATGATTTATGGAGGGATTGGGATTTAAATTAGGAATTGTAGGATGTATAGGATTTGATAGGGGAAGGTCAAGAGAGAAAAGAAGATAAATGTGGAATCTAAAAATTCAAACTCATAGAACTAGGGAGTAGAACAGTGGTTGCCAGGATCTGAAGAGTGGGAACATGTAAGTCAAAGAGCACACACATACACTTATAAGATGTATAGATTCTGGGGATCTAATGTACAGCATGGTGGTTATAGTTAACACTTCTGTATTGTATACTTTAAATTTGCTAAGAAAGTAGATCTTAAGGGTCCTCACCTCAAAAAGAAAAGGTAACTATGTGGATGTGTTAATTAACTTGGTTGTGGTAATCATTTTACAATGTATATGTATATCACATCATCACATTGTACACCTTAAAAAAATCATGTTGTACAATCTAAATGTATACAATTTTTATTTGTCAATTATACCTCAGTGAAGCACAGGAGAAAAGAAGCCCAGAAGTAGGAATGAGCACACTGTGTTTTTGAGGGTATGGAAATGAAACAGAATGATGTACATCCATTCATTCCACAAACTGTGTTGAAGGACTGTACTATGACAAGCACCGGGGAGAAAACAAGATGCAACGCAGACAGCATGGTCCTGTTTCTTCTCATCCATCCATCCATTTATCTGTCTACACATTTGATTACTAGTTGTTGAGTTGTTGAGTGTGCCAAGGATTGGAATGGGAACTGAGGGTGTATTGATGGCATTGAATCAGAGCTCTAGGGCTACAAGACAACACAGATCTTGAGTAATCTAATCCTGACCCTTGCTGTGCACTAAATTCTGTTGTGAACCAGAGATGTAGCCTATTTTCCAGTCATGGTTCTTCTGTGTCTGCTCAGCTCTCATATCATTTGTAATGTGGAACTTACTCTGGAGTTGGGGAATTTAAGGAATTGTTGCAAAAACTAAAGTACATGGCATTGGGAACCTGGATTAGGCTAGTGGTACCTCGGTTGGACAAGAATCATTTGAAAGCAAAGAATTCACCCAGATTTGATCTTTGATAAGATTTTGGGGATGATAGAGATCTACAGTTGGTGAGATGCCTGCATGTTTTATTGCCTGCTAATAAGAAGCATGTTGATGCCAAAGTCAAATAGGAAAATTAAGAAGAGAAGTTAAATGTGTTGGTAGAAGTCACTATGTCAAAAAAGCTAAATCTAGCATCTCAACAGAAAATACATGCAGGCTTATTGGACAATCCAACCCAGTACAGAATTGGGAAAAGACCAACAGATCATTTGCGTGTTTTTGTTCCCTGTTTAGTGACCAATTTTTTTGTGTTTGGGCCCCAAGACTCAGGGATAGCACAAAGATTATTTTTCCTGATGTAGTATGAAGATAACTGAGCCCTTATTTTTGCAAATGGTAAAGAAAATGCCTTAAATACATGCCAAAATCATGACAGACTGGAACGGCTGGAGATTTCTATAGGATTACCCAAATGTGAACACTGAGAAGTTGTAAAAGGCGACTGATCTCTACATACATCTGGGCAACAGTGCTTTCATCATTTGCCTACTTTTGACATTTGTATAATGGTAATTTTGTGCACACATATAGAGAGAGTGAGAATTAGAGGGAGACAAAGAGAGGGAGATATTTACATACTCAAACAGATATGGATAAGGGACATTGTATTTCAAGATATCCATGTTTTGCAGGATTTTAAAAGTGTTTCACTAGATGTTTGAATTTGTAGGGAATTGTCTAATAGCGTGTTGATGAATTTTTCAGAATTTAACACAGTTAAATTCCAGAGTCACTAATCCTAGCAAGTTTCCCTGGAGCATGTATGGTCCTTTAGAGGTAGCAGGGAAAGAGAGCAGGCTTTTTTATCAGGAAGCCTGATCTTATAAATGACCTTAAATAGTAACTATACTCAAAACAATATGGCACTGACACAGGAATGTAAATATAGGTTGAATAATCCAGAAAAACTGGAAGCAAATCTAATGTATATGGAAACTTAATATGTGATAAAAGTAACACTCAATTGGTCACAAAAGATGGTTTATTTAATAAATGATAATGGCATTATTCAGTTTATATCTGGGAAAATCTTAGACCCCAGATTGTGGTCTAAGTATATACAAATTAATCTCTGATAGATTTTAAAAATAAAATTGTAAAAACTATAACAGTAAAAATATTTTTTAATATTTAGGAAAATACATACACTCTAGTTGGATATGCAATATTAAATAATAGAGACAACAGAGAAACCTTATGCACAAAAAGATTGATAAATCCAACCATATAAAATTTAAAAATCCCTAGATAAACAAATACCAAAAATGAGCTTAAAAGCTAGATAATAAGCCAGGAGAAAATGTTTATAGCATGTGACAGAGGGCTAATATTTCTAGAATTCAAATATTAGGTAAAGCTCATATGAAAAACACAAATAATCCAGAGAAAAATACATGAAGAATAGGATCAGAAGAGAAATGCAAATAGCTAATGAGCATATGAGAAGATACTCAACCGTGGCAGTAGTTAAGAAATGCAAATTAAATCAGTGAAATCCCATCTTTCCTATTAGATTGCCATAAGTAAATAAACAAACAAATAAATAAATAACATTCAGTGCTGTGGAGATTATGGGGAAGTGGACATACCACACATAGCTGATAGGAACATAAATATTTATAGACACTACCAGTATCTTTTAAAGTAACCCGGCAGCATCTATTAAAATAAAGCATGTACATACCTTGACTAAACAATACTACTAGTATGAAAAGTATATGTTTGAGGCTATTTATTGCAGCATTGATTTTCATGGTAAAATAAGATGGAAAAAATCTTAATGTCTTTCATTTAGGAAAAGGTTTAGAAAAGTAAGGTGCCTTCAAACTGTAGAAGCTCTGTAGCCTTACAAATGAATGAGTAGCTCTATGAAGGACTGACATAGAGGACATTCGTGGTATATTGTTACTTGAAACAAAAACTATTTTTATAAATAGAACTTCTCTATGTGTATAGGTACTTGAATGTGTTTGTATGAGCATAGTGAAAGATGTTGAATGATGCCTAATAAAGTGTTCACACCAATTACCTCAGGGATGTCATTGGAAGGAAGGAGGGTGAGATGTTTACCTCTTGCTTTATATGCCTGTGTATTGTTTCACATGTTACCACACATGCATTACTTTGCTTCCTTTGTCTGTCTTGTTATTTCTTTGTTTTAGAGAAAAGAACTGATTTCAAGTTCTAGTCCCTCTACTTACTGGCCAAGTGACCTTGGAAAGTCATATAACCTCTTTAAGTCTTATTTTTCTCATCTACAAAGTAACAGTAATATTATCTCACAGAATTGTGGGGAGGATTAAGCAAGATAAGATATGTCAAGTTCCTAGCACAGATATTATGGTGACTGATCAGCAAATGAGAACACCCCCTTCCTTCCTTTCACTTCACCCTCTGTTGATGTGCTTGCAGGGATGCAAGCCAGTTAGCATATTAGAACCAATCCCAAACAGGAGGATGAAGCTGCTATACAAACAAATAATCCATCAACTTCCAAAAGCTAAATTAAAATTATTTTCTTTGTAGATAAAACCATCCTGGATGACCCATATCACTGCTAACTCCCTCCATTCATCCAGGTGTTGAGAGTTATAGATCCAAGAAATAATTTCACATGGTTCATTAAAAGTATGAAATTGAGATACCAATCCTATGACCTAGACTGCTCCCTGCTCTGAATTCAGGTTGGGTTGTGTGGGCATCTGAAACCTTCCTCTCTTCTGCATCCTGCCTGGAACCTTTACCCTTTTCATCTCTGGAATGTTATGGTGGTGGGATCACAGAGCTGGTGGCCACACCATTCCCCAGCACCCCCTCACGAGACTCCTTCTCCAACATTTATTGAATACTTGTTATAGAAATGACATTATGCTAGACCTTTTATAAGCATATTCTCACTTATCTTCCCAACAACTCTGTGAAGTATCATCTTCATTTTACAGATGGAGAAACTAAGGCTATAGAAGTTTAACCCCATGCTCAAAGTTGCATGGTAAGGATATGGTAGCTCATGGTCTTTCTCCTATGTAATAAAAACTCTCCAAGTTGGGGAAGTCAGAAGATCCAGTGGCTTTAAATCTCCCTGCATAAAAGTTATTCAAGGGCTTCCCTGGTGGTGCAGTGGTTGAGAGTCTGCCTGCCGATGCAGGGGACATGGGTTCGTGCCCCGGTCCGGGAAGATCCCATATGCTGCTGAGCTGCTGGGCCCGTGAGCCATGGCTGCTGACTCTGCGCGTCCAGAGCCTGTGCTCCGCAACTGGAGAGGCCACAACAGTGAGAGGCCCGCGTACCGCAAAAAAAAAAAAAAAAAAGTTATTCAAATTCCAGCAATAATTTGTCTCCGTTTCTAGAAAAACTTTAGTCTTTTAACTAGTTATAAGACTTGTATGGCTTGCAGTTTCTATTCATACTTTCAGGATGGATTCAAACGTCTCCTCTGCTAGGAAGGCTGATGCCATCACTTGAGGAAAGGGTCAGGGTCAATTTACTCCCCTGTCTCCATTTAGACTTTAATATTCACACACCTTAATTATAACACATGTTTTATTATAACATGATTTGTTAGCTTGCCTGTCTTCCCAGAATTAGAGGTCTTCATTAGGGTGGGAGCATTTTTAAAAATCTGGCTCACAGGAGATATTCCATTAATTTTTTAGGTGAATGCACAAATTAATGATTATGTATTAAGTAGGATATTTCCAACCCTTTAGAGATTCCCAGGTGAGAGAATGGGAAGCCCTAGTTAGAAGCCCTCCATGTAATATGAATCAGAGTCCCAACAATGGAAGAGGAATTGCAGCAAAGGAGTTATTCAAAGCCAGTTCCCCCTATAATATAAATTTGAAATCAGAAAGGGGCCCAAAATCCTTCAGCAGTGAGTATTTCAAACATGCTCATTAATAATGGCTCAAAGTGGAGATTTATTAGAGTTGAGAATAGGGAAAGGGACAGTAAATCAGCTCTGGTGAGGAAAAGAGCAAGGAAAAGATATGAGTTCTTATTTTAAATGTATTCATATGCTTTATAACCCTACAGTAGAGATGGCTATATTGAAGCAGAAGCCTTTATTTGTAAGGATTGAATTCACTGAAAATATGTTTTATGCCAGTATTCATTTTCCCAACTTGCAATTGCTTTCCTTTGTCCGAAAAGTTGGGGACATCGTTTATTGCTTGAAAGCTAGAAAAGATTGCCTTAGCTGAATCTCTTCATGAAAATATTCCTTGCTTCAAATGATTACTTGTAATGCACTAGTTGCATCATAGGAAAATGCTATTTTATTGGAACATATGTTGAAGAGAATAGTTTTTAAAACATTCAATTAGTTGTGCCTTTGAGATAGAATTTAAACAAACCCAAAGGAATAGGATTAAATTCTCATAAAAACCCAACTGTTGCTTAGAAACCAATTCTTTTCCTACTCAAACTACTCCAAGGGTAATCAAGCTCACTCTTGGCTGTATTCCAACCAAGGCTTTTAATTCATAAATCAGACCATGGTACTCCCTTGCCCCAAATTCTCAGTTGCTTTCTAATACATTAGAGTAAAATGCAAGTTCCTGTCCCTGGTCTACCTGGCCAACCTCATCTCATCTCACTTTTCTTCTCTTCTGGCTCATCTAGTTCAGGTTAACTTTCTTCCTCTCCACTCCTTGAACACATCAGGCTCTTCTCTGCCAAGACCTGCCCCTCTCCTCTGCTTTGGACACCCTCTCCCCTGTCACTCTTCAGAAGCAACTCCTCTCAGTCCTTCCAGGGTTTGTTAGATGTCACCTCCAGAGGAATTATTCCTGGCCATTCTACCTAAGTTATCTCCCCAATCCATACTATATACTATAGTTCATTACTGTTTTAATTGTTTCTACAGCATACTTGCAAATAGTTCTAATTACATAGATATGCATATATAAACTTGGAGATAAACACTATCCCCCATATTCCTTACTAGACTGCAAGATCTATGAGAGCAGGAACCATATCTGTTTTATTCATTACTGACTACCCAGAACTGATGGCAGTGCCTGGCACATAGAGTAGGTCCTCAGTAAATATTTGCTGCATGAATTCTCAGTGTCAAGCCTAATGTCTGGCACATAATAGGCTGTCAATAAACACTTTTTAATTGAGTTTGTCTTGTTTCCATAGGATTTAGCAAGTCACATAAATTGCATAAATTAATTCCAAGTGTCAAACTCCTTGCCATAACAGCATGGTCTCTGCAAATTCTGCTGAGACAACAAATGACAATTCAGGACAAATGAACAAAGAGGATGCCTAAAAGCTCAGACTGACTTTGGAGCATTTTCTGTAGGATACAAATGTCATCGAGACAAATTTTAACTCAGTATCAAACTTGATCCCTCTAGTTCATTGCTCTCTCAAACTATTTCTTATTTTAGTAGGAGCTATTTTGGTTTGGACTGAGGGTTACCATGTGTTAATAAACAAAACTTGAGCTTTTTGTTTCACTGGTCTTTGAATAAACAACTGATAGGTTTTGAGTTTTCCAAGGCTCATGTTTTAAGTAGCTGAAATCAGTCACTGAGCATTTTCATAGCTTACTGGACCCAGAGCCAAGAGACCATTGGGTTTTGTAGTTTATGGTCACAGTGACAGCATTGCTACAGGGAAATGTTTGGCAAGATAACACATAGCTGTGATGCAGCAGTTAAGTTCCATTGTTTAGGCTCTGTGAAAATTAATTTGCAAAAATATCCAAGTCTGGTGTCTATTTTAGGTTATATGTAAATTAAAAGATTGTGTGATGAGCTTCCCTGGTGACGCAGTGATTGAGAGTCTGCCTGCCGATGCAGGGGACACGGGTTCGTGCCCCGGTCCGGGAGGATCCCACATGCCGAGGAGCGGCTGGGCCCGTGAGCCATGGCCAATGAGCCTGCGCGTCCAGAGCCTGTGCTCCACAACAGGAGAGGCCATGGCAGTGAGAGGCCCGCATACAGCAAAAGACAAAAAAAAAAAAAAAAAAAGATTGTGTGAAAAGGATTCTAGAGATGGTGCCATTCAAACATTTCAGACCAGTTGTTTACTAATTATAGTAATTCTCACTCAATTTTACTTTATTTACATTCATATTTTTTCTCAACAATAAGTTGTATCAGTCAAGCTAGAGAAAGACACCACATTAGCTAGTAAACCATAATAACTGATGCTTTTAAAAAAATGACAGAAAATTTAAAAATTTGATTTATTGGGACAACCATGGGAATTAAGAGAAAAATAATTCAGCAATGATTCTCTAAATTTGGAAATAGAAGCAGTGCCATAGCATTCTACAAAGTCACTTCTGTTCCCAGGGTTGACATGGGGAGTTTATAAACCTGAAGGATCAAAAATATGGAGCATAGTTACATATTAGAATCATGGGGATAACAGAGTTCTGCACAAATCCAGAGGGAGAGTTTCTTACTCTAAATCTTGAAGCCTTAGTTCATTTGTCCAGCCTTGCTCTGAAGATAAAGTCTACTGGCTCACTCCCATGCTCTAATAAGTATGAGCACCCCATGCTTCTGTTTCCACAGCCTTCCTCCTATAGCATTTCCCTAGAACCTAGATTACATGACATTTGTAGACCTACTCCTGGTCCCTTTTGGCACCTAAGGTCCCTGGACTAGCTTTGACACCTTAATTATTGTCCCAACACATAACAATGATTCTAAGAACGTTGACTTCTTTCATCTGGACTAGAACCTTGCCTAGTTCAGCTCTTCATGAGCAGTCATCCCCATTAGCTCTCCTTGAGGCTCTGCAGATGAGACACAAACAAACACATCTTATCTTGCCTGAATTGAAGCCTTGTTTCTACCCAGCTATAGTTGAATGGTTTTTTAAATATCCTAACTTTATTTGGGATGATTGACATTTAAAGCAGTTTGATTTAAACATTTGCACTTGAAATTTATTTTAACTGGAGACTAAGCATTAATGTTACTCTTGATTTGCCATTAGAGAAATGGTAGCAAAAGTCTTACAATGGCCATACAACAATTTAACTCTGAAACTCTGATTCTAATAACCTGCTCATGTATGAAGCCTGCTGGGGTGGAAGGGATTTAGAGCACTGTGAGTCTTGAGACCTGGGTACCGGTCCTTACTCTGTCCTTCCCTGCCTCTCCCTGGCTGTGTGGCCTTGGGTTGAGGACTTTATCTGCCTTTATGGTCTTAATTTTGTTTATTCATTTAGAATAGATGACCACTAAGGTGGCTTCTATTTCTGAAAGTCTATTAATGTACAGCTGAATTAAAATGAGCAATCCAGTGATGAATAAACTTTGATACCTCTTCAGGAGTGGAGCTAATGAGGGTCACAGATTAGCAAGGAAGAGTGTTTCTCAGTTATTCCTCAATTGTCTAAGCAGGTGGTTAGAACCAGACATACAGGCCTCGATAGTGAAGTGGGTATATAAGACCCTGAAACTATTTGTCATAAGGAATGCCATGCCCAATAAAAGCAAATCAGACATTCATATAACATTTTTGCTGTTTGTGTTTTTATGTGGGTACTTTTAGGGTGTGAAGTTTATCTGTAAAGCACAGAAGCATCTGCCCACCCATGTTGCCATATAATAGCAGTC
The DNA here is from genome assembly GCF_002837175.3 of Physeter macrocephalus. Classification (NCBI taxonomy): domain Eukaryota; kingdom Metazoa; phylum Chordata; class Mammalia; order Artiodactyla; family Physeteridae; genus Physeter; species Physeter macrocephalus. The sequence goes on from NC_041227.1 coordinate 110,324,981, forward strand.
TGGCAATCCATTTATAGGATTTTATTATTTTTGTTAATAATTTTCATGGGAGTATATGAAATACAATATGTATCATCTCTTACTATGTTTATTATGAATCTGCCTTCCAGGGAAGGCTCCCCAGGACATCATGGCCTGATTGTCAAAGAGGTTCTTGTCTCACAGGATTTTAAAGATAAAGGGGGCTGTATTAGTTTCCTATTGTTGCTGTGACAAATAATAACAACTTAGTGACTTCAAACAACACAAATTTATTATCTTAGAGTTCTGGAGGTGAGAAGTCTGAAATGAGTCTCATGGGGTTAAAATCAGTGTCACCAGGCTGGTGTTCCTTTTGGAGGCTCTAGGGGAAGAATCTGTTGTTTTGCCTATTCCAGGTTGTAGAGGCCGCCTGCATTCCTTAGCTCATGTCCCCTTCCTCCATCTTCAAAGCCAGTATCTTCTGTCCTCTCTGATCTCTCTTTCCATCCTTAAATTTTTTCTCTATATCTGTGATCCTTCTACACCTCTCTCATAAAAAAGACCCTTGTAATTATGTTGGGCCCAGATAATCCAGGATAATCTACTCATCTCAAGATCCTTAATTTAGTAATTTCTGTCCAATACCTTTTACAATGTAAGGTAACACATTCACAGGTTCTGGGGTTAGGATGTGGACATCTTTGGAGGGAGCCATTATTCAGCCTACAACAGAGGCCATAGAGACCAACCAAGGCCCAAGAAATAAATGACTATCTAAGGGCACACAGCTAATTTGTGGCAGTGCCATGACTGTATCCCTGGCATCCTCATATCTGCCATGTTTATGTGTATCACTGAAAATCACAGGTAAGAACATGCACTGATGGAGGCTTTATTTTTTTAATAAACTTGAAATGATTGAAGAATAAGTATAAAATTAAGTCAGTGATTTTAAAAGAGTGTTTTAGAGATTATAGAAGTTTATGTTTTTTAAATACATTTTTAATGCAAGAGCTTCCTTAAATATTATAATTTTGCTAGGTCATGGTACCTTCTAAAGATAAAATGACTTGCAGAGATAAAATGGCTTAAATAATGATGAGAAATGAAAGTGCCAAGGAAGCACATGTACATATTCTTCTATCTACTTCCCCTTCCCCTCCTCCTCCTTCACTTTCTCTCTCTGTAACCCTGGCCATTGCTGCCATTTTGAAAATATGTTATAGCTGGAAAGTCAATTCAAACTTTTTAATTTAAGGGGGTGGATCTACCAGAGGCTTATTGCCAAGGGGTTAAACCAAATTAGGTTATTTGCCATATTTCACAATGAAGCCCAACTTGTTTTGGTGTTGAAACATTCTTCTAAGACTCTAAGGAACTTGTTTTTATCACTTCTGCCCAATAATTGCCTTACAATTAAAAGGGTTACAGAATTTTGAATTTAGATGGGACTAGACATACCATCCAGCCCAAAACTTCTCTCTTTCATAGTATCTTTGGCAGGTATTTGCCATACACCTCTCTTGCTTCAGTTTTCTCCATCCATGACATGGAAAGGAATAACGGCTGCTGTAAATTAAAGGCTGTATTAAATTTGAGTTCCCGAGAGAACACGTACATTTGAGAGGGTTGTGACTTTATTGTTAGGCTCGTCTTCTGTAGGAATCACTCCCTGTTTCCACTTCCACTGTTGCAGGCTTTGGTGCCCCTCATCTAGAGTTTCATATACACTTGACTTAACCTCATACTGAACCCCTCCCCCAGTGTGGTAATTGTTCTTACATGCATCTGCCTTCTTCAAAATTCAACCTAACCCAGTGCTGGACATGCAATAGGAGCTCACTGGACTGCTGATGGATGCCGTGGATGGATGATTGAACGATGATCATACAATCTCAGAGGCATATAAAGGACACATGGATCTAAAGCTTCAATAAAGATACTGAGGGCGCAGGAAAATGTTGAAGATATAGTCGCTGATCTTCACTGATGTAAAATTAGTAGGTTGGCTACCCTACTGCTCTGCTAACTTTTTTAAACAGAAGAAAATAGGACTGGAAATTGTCCAGAAATTTATTTTTATAGATTCTTTAATGTGACACTGAAAATGAGTGGATGATTTCACTTCGGATATTTGCACTCAGCACTCGATGCCATCTTTTTCTGCTTATCAGTGAACACATTCTTCAGCTGATGGTACATTAAGTCAACTTGCCAAGCTCCTGTCTGGCAATGATTGGGGGTCATAAAATAATTCACTCCCTCAGTCTGGTCTTGACAACCAGCAGAATAAATACCTTATATATGTTGAATGCTCTTCTTTGAAAAGCTTATAAAACTTTCTATCTAGAACAAGGTTGATTCCCATATCATTCCTGCCAAACAGAAAATCAGAGCATCAACTCAGGAGTTGCTATATATTTAGTGTACCTCAATATGAAAAGATGATGTGGCTGGACTATGCCATCTTCTTATTAAGTCGTTAATGCTAGCTATACCCATCAAAGAGGCCACAGAGTCAATGGGTCAAAAATAAAAAAATCTGATCTTAAGACATCATGAAGGTAAGAGTTAGAGAAATTGACCAAGATTCAGGCCAAGAAACTGCCATAATGACACCCAAGGATCTCTATGTGTGGGAAACATTGGATGGCTCTCTTTGATTTTATGACTTTTGTGCCATAGCTCTTTTTAGATTGTTTCCCCAGCCTGATTCTAAAATTTCTTTCTGTTTCTAGTTCCTTCTTTCTGGGGATTGGTGAACTCAGCTTGGAATCTTTGCTCTGTGGGGAAACGGCAGTCGCCAGTCAATATAGAGACTAGTCACATGATCTTCGATCCCTTTCTGACGCCCCTTCGCATCAACACTGGGGGCAGGAAGGTAAGCAGCCATGTTGCTTCCATCGTGAAGTTGAGGAGAGGGAGAGATGCTGATTCTGAAAGCCAGCCTTCCAGTCCTTGATCTCTGTGATGAGTTTGTCTTTCCACCCAGGAGTAATATCACAGACCTCTGGCCTATTGCCAGCAAATATAATTATGTGTAAATCGTGCTTTTTCTCTCTACCTAGTCAAACCCTCATGCTTCTAATTACTTCTTTGTATTCCCTGGATGTTGCCTGAAGTCCTATCCCTTGGTAGCTCATGAAAGAAAGTCAGAAAACAGCATTGCCTCCCCTGCATATCATGCTGGGAAAATTCTTCCTCTCAGAAACCTCTTTAATGGGGCTTCTTTTAAGCTCAACAAAGTGAAAGAATTATTTAACAAAAGTAAAATCAGACATTTATCATCCTGGAAGGAAAAACAAACAAAAATCACCTTAGATGATTTATAAGAAAATCAATAATTAATTTTACTATGGCTTGCTGGCTAAGAATCATAGCTCCTGCACAGAAACGCTGAACTATGCTTCCCGATTCTCACATCAACATCCCTTCTTCCCTCTCCTTCCCCCATAATGAGCTCCTCCTTAATTTGTGGAAGAGCATAATGTCCATGGGATTTCCTCATCACTGGAATCTAGCACTTTTGTTTTTGTGTTTTTTTTCTGGTTTATCTCTATTTAGCTACCCTTACTGTTGAGTAGATTGTTGAAGGTGGAAAAAACACACACAGAAAATTGTGTTTGAATGTGATTTAGCTGTGGTGAACTCAAGAGGAATGGAAAATCATTTGTGTGCAAGAAACTGGGGTTAAAATTTGGATAAATTTCACTACTGCTGCCTGCTGATTCTCCAGGGGTTGGGGTCCTTGGGCTCTGCTTTCTACTCCCCTTATGCAGTCTGTTCACCTTAATTACCACAAGTTTGTAAGTAATCTTTTCGCCTTCTGATATATTGTATTTTTTTCTTATCACATAATTTTCACACACACACTGAAAAATCGAATGACCCATCAAAATTTTGTTAGTGACTTTGACTCAGGTCACAAGGCAAGTTTTAAAGGATCTTGCATGTGATTGAGGCTATTTAGCTAAGTAGTGTTTGTGTGCTGTTTTAAATATGACTTGGGAAGCACCTTTGTAAAATGGTCCTATATAAGTTCATGATGTTTATTGTTCTGACTGTATAGAAAACTAACCTACCTTAATTATTGTTCCAATTGCAGTTTTATTTTACAAACCCTAAAAGGAACTTGACTTGGGTTCTACATATACCTCTCTTTAAAAAGTTAAATCATTTAAATCAAGTCATGCGCATGTATAGGTTCACTGACCAGTATATAAAAAGGGCAAATTGAAATTTTGAGTATGCAATCACTCTTTCTTTCTTGGAGAGGGTGATGGAGGACATAACTGTATTCTAGGCAAACTGAGAAATGAAAAAAAGTAAACAGACACAAAGCAGAAGGAAGGCTGGTACCTGAATTCCAGAAATTACCTGAAGGATGGCCAGCAAGGCTGAAGCACAGAGACCTAAGAGGAGTTGATGAGGAGATAAGGATGGAAGAAGAAGGCAGAGGCGAGATTCTGAGGCCATGTTAAGGAACTGGATTTTTTTATAAGAGTATGACAAGGATTTAAAGCATTATTAGGTAAAAAGTACATAGGGAGTGGGATGGAAAAGGTAGCAAGCTAACACAAACAGTGAATATACAAGTTTCATTTTCCATCAGACCATCTTAGAGGAAAATCTTGATGTGAAAGAAATAAAAAAACTAATTCAGGAAAGCTTTTCTCTAAAATTTATTGGGAAAGAAGAGAATGAGAGATAGCTGGAGTTAAAAATCATTCATAAGTTATGTTATCTTTTGGTGTTTTTTTGTTGTTATGTGATTTAAAAAATATATTTTCAATTTAATAAAGTGTACCTGATCCAAATCAATTTTCAAATGCTTTGGAGTTTGGAATTATGGAAACATTTACTTTTGATGGTGTAAATATTTATATCTGACATGCTTTGTGTTGTCAGCTGTTTGAAGAGCTGAGAACCGTTTGATGATTTCCTTTGCGTTTGTGAAAGGTGGAAAATATAAAATATAGATGGTAGTTGGATAAACTAACTGGTAATGTAATGCCTAAACTCGATAGACAATAGCTAAATCATGTTTGCAATCTATTAAAAGATGGTGTTTAATGAATTGGAGATTTATTTTGGAAGTAAGGATTCAAATCACTGGCTCTGAATTTAGTTTTTCCTTGAAGAAATGTGTATCCAAATTAAAAGGTTTAAAAACCTCTCTGCAAGATTGGGAGGTTTTGTAGAATTTGGGCAAGCTGCCAAATTTTGAAGTCTGAGATCAGCTGGGTATCAACATGTTAAATGCATCCTAGTCATTATGTGTTTTATGTCACATTTGTATCCATGAGCATTATTCCTGCTCATTGTTAAATGTACTTTATTTACAAACCCACAAAGCAGCTCTACTGCAGTATCTCACTGTGTTACTGTGTTTGTTTGAACATATTTGACTTGGCATAGAGCTCAGATGATGAACTACAGGTTTTGTTTGTTTGTTTGTTTGTTTGTTTTAGCATGAGGTAGAGCTGAAATTCAATGTGAACACAAGAATACAAAGGGTAATAATAGATGAGAATCAAAACATATGATGTCTTGGATATAAAAAAGAATATTTATTTTACAAACAATGTCGTTTCTTTTACCTTTTAAGATGCTTATTTACAACGATAATTTTTAAGCAATGTTTGTTTTTTCTTGAAGAAGAGTACTTTTTATCCAGTTGTTCACATCTGACACATAGGACAAAATCCAAAATAAGTGTACTTCAAACAACACTCACGTATTGTTGCATTGCATATGGATATAAGAATCCTACTTTGGGAGAAATGTGGCCAAGACAGAGGAGTAGGAAGACCCTGAGCTTACTTCTTGCCATGGGCACATCCAAATTACAATCATTTACAGAGCAACTATCTACAAGAACAACCTCAAGACTAGCTGAAAGATTTTCCACAACTCAAGGTATAAAGAAGGAATTGCAATGAGTTGGGTAGGAGGGGTGGAGACATAATATAGTCAAGACCCACACCCCTGTGTAGGCAACCCAGAAACGGGAGGACAATAATAAATGCAGAGGCTCTCCCCAAGGAGGAAGGGGACCAAGCCCCACATTAGGCTCCCTAGCTAAGGGGTCCTGCAGCAGGAAGATGAGCCCCCAAAATGTCTGGTTTTGATGGTCAGCAAGGCTGACATATTGAGAGAGTTAGAAGGCTTTAGGAAATAGAGACTCTGCTCTTAAAGGGTGCACACAAAATCTCACATGCTAAAGGACCCAGGGCAGAATGAGTAATTTGAAAGTATCCCAGATCAGACTCACCTGCAGATTATGGAGAGCTTCTCAGAGAGGCAGAAGGAAATTGGGACCCACCTTGGAGACAAAGACACTGGTGGCAGTGCCTGGGAACTTGTTCTACCTCAAGGACACTGGTGCTGGCAAGCACCATTTTAGAGTTTTCTTTCTATCCTATTAGAGCCTGGGACTTACACACCGCACCACCCCCGGACCATCCCAGACCTTACAGCCAGCTGCCCCAGGACATAGATTAGACCACCAGAAGGACAACATCAGCCCAGGGACCCCCCTAACCCATGCAACCAGCTGTACTGGGAACTGGCCTAACCCACCAGTGAGCCAGCAGCCACCATGTGAAGCAGAGCCTGGTGGCAAACCAGGCAGAATGCAGCCCCACCTACCAGCATTCCCCAGTAGTTGGTCCTGCACAACAGAAAGGCCCATGCAGCCCACATAGGGGGTACTCCTAGAGCATATAGCTCTGGTGACCAGAAGAGAGTGTGCTGGTAGGCTCCATAGGACCTCTCCTACATGAGGCCACTTCTCCAAAATCAGGAAATATAACCAAATTGCCTAACACTGGATATAAATATGGAGAATAGGTAAAATGAGGAGGCAGAGAAATATGTACCAAAGAAGGAACAAAACAAAACCTCAGGAAAAAATTTTTAACAAAATAGAGATAAGCAATCTGCCCAATAAAGAGTTCAAGGTAATAATCATCAAGATGCTCAGTGAACTCAGGAGAAGAATGGATGAACACAGTGAGAAGTGTAACAGAATTAGAAAATATAAAGTACCAAACAGAGCTGAAGGATCAGTAATTTAAATTTAAAAATACACTAGAAGGAATCACGGTCGATTAAATTATACAGAGGAATGGATCAGCAAATTGGAAAAGAGCAGTAGGAATCACCCTAACAGAACAGAAAAGAGAAAAAAAAAAGAATTTTATAAAATGAAGATAGTTTGAGACCTCTGAGACAACATCAAGCACACTAATATTTACACTGTAGGGGTCCCATAGGAGAATAGAGAAAGAAAGGGGCAGATAAATTATTTGAAGACATAATAATTGAAAACTTCCCTAACCTGGGAAAGGAAACTGGCATCCAGGTCCAAGAATCACAGAGAGTCCCAAAGAAGATAAAGCCAAAGAGGGCCACACCAAGGCATTGTAATTAAAATAGTAAGAATTAAAGATAAAGAGAGAATATTAAAAGCAACAAGATAAAAGCAACCAATTACATACAAGGGACCTCCCATAAGTCTATCAGCTGACTTTTCAGCAGAAACTTTGCAGGCCAGAAGGGAGTGGCACAATATATTCAAAGCGATGAAAGGAAAAAAACCTACAACCAAGAATACTCTACCCAGCAAGGCTATCATTCAGATTTGAAGGAGGCATAAAGAGTTTTAGAAACAAGAAAAACTAAAACAGTTCAACATGACTAACTGTATTTATAAGAATGCTAAAAGGACTTTTCTCAGTGGAAAAGAAAAGGTCACCATTAAAAATATGAAAATTGCAAAAGGAAAAATCTCATTGGTAAAAACAAATATACTGTAAAGGTAATAGATCAACCACTTATAAAGCTAAAAGGAAGGTTAAAAGACAAAAGTAAAATTATCTATATCCACAATAAATAGTTAAGGAATACACAAACCAGAAAGATATAAAATAGGAGATAAAAAAATTCAACATGGAGGGGGGGAGTAAAAATGCAAGGTTGTTAAAATACACTTGAACATAAAATAATCATGTATTGCTATATATTTGGTTGGCCAAAAAATTCATTCAGGTTTTTCCATAAATTGATAGCAGATTCACACAATAAGAGAAAGGAATCCAAACATAGCAGTAAACATTGTCATCAAATCACAAGGGAAGAGATCAAAAGAAGAAAGGAACAAAAAAGAACTACAAAAGAAACCCCCAGAACAATTAACAAAATGGTGATAAGTGCATACTTAACAATAATTACTTTAAAGGTAAATGCACTAAGTGTTCCAATCAGAAGACATATAGTGGTTAAATGGATAAAAAACAAGGCCCATATATATGCTGCCTACAAGAGACCTACCTCAGATTTAAAGACACACACAGACCAAAAATGAGGGATGGAAAAAGATGTTCCATGCAAGTGGAAATGAAAAGAAAGCAGGGATGGAGACATTTATATCAGACAGAATAAAGTTTATAACAGAGACTGTAACAAGAGACAAAGAAGGACATTATATATCAAGAGATAAATCAATGGAGGAAGTATAACAGTTTTAAATATATATGCTCCTAACATAGATAAGAGCACCTCAATACATAAAGCAAATATAAACAGACATAAATGCAGAAATTGACAGTAACTCAATAATAGTAGGGGACTATAACACCCTGCTTACATCAATGGACAGATCATCCAGATGGAAAATCAGTAACACTGGCCTTAAACAACACATTACACAAAATAGTATTAAAAGATAGATACAAAACATTTCATCTAAAAGTAGCATAATACACATTCTCTTCAAATGCATATGGAACATTATCCAGGATAGATCACATGCTAGGCCACAAAACAAATCTCAAAAAATTAAAGTCTGAAATCACATCAAGCATCATTTCTGACCAAAAGAGTTTGAGACTACAGATCAACTAAAAGGGAAAAAAATGCAAAAACCACAAACATGAGGAGTTTAAACAATGTGGTACTAAATAACTGATGGGTTACTGAAGAAATTAGAGGAAATTAAAAAAATACCTGAAAACACATGAAAATGGAAGCACATAGTCCAAAATCTGTGAGATGCAACCTAAGCAGGTCTAAGAGGGAAGTTTGTAGTGATACAGGCCTACCTCCAGAAAAATTTCAAATAAACAATCCACCTCTACACTAAAGGAACTAGAAAAAAACAAAAAACCCCAAAGTTAGTAGAAGGAAAGAAATAATAAAGATCAGAGCAGAAATAAATTTATAAGAAACAAACAAAACAATAGAAAAGAGCAACGAAATTAAGAACTGGTTCTTTGAAAAGATAAACAAAACTGATAAATGTTAGTGAGACTCATCAAGAAAGCAAGAGAGAGGAGCCAAATCAATAAAATCAGAAGGGAAAGGGGGGAAATTACAACTGACACCACAGAGATACAAAGACTCATAAGAAAACATTATGAACAATTATATGCCAATAAAATAGACAACCTAGAAAAAATAGATAAATTCCTAGAAATGTACAATCTCCCAGACGAATTAGGAAGAAATAGAAAATATGAACAGACCGAATACCAGTAATAAAATTGAATCAGTAATCAAACAACTTCCAACAAAAAATGTCTAGGACTGGATGGCTTCACAGGTGAATTCTCTCAAATAAGAAAGGAAGGCCTTTGAAATCACTCTGTGAGGCCAACATCACCCTGATACAAAAAGCAGACAAAGACACCACAAAAAAGAAAATTAGAATCAAATATCACTGCTGAAAATTCCTCAAAAAAATATTAGCAAACCAATTCAACAGTATATTGAAAGGATCATACACCATGATCAAGTGGGCTCTATCCCAGGGATGCAAGAATGCTTTCAATATCTGTAAATTAATCAAAATGATACACTACACTAACAAAATGAAGAATAAAAAGTCATATGATCATCTTAATCAATGCAAGAAAAGCTTCTGACAAAATTCAACAACAATTTATGACAAAAACTCTCAACAAAGTGAATATAGAGGGAATATACCTCAACATAATAAGGGCCATATATGACAAGACCATAGCTAACATCACAGTGAATGGTGAAAAGCTGAAAGCATTTCCTGTAAGATTAGGAAATAGACAAGGATGCCCTCTCTCACCACAGTATTGGAAGTTCTAGCCACAACAATCAGACAAGAAAAATAAATAAGGAATCCAAACTGGAAAGGAAGAAGTAAAACCGTCACTCTTTGCAGATGACATGATAGTATATAGAGGCAATCCTAAAGACACCAACAAAGAATATGAAAACTACTAAATGAATTCAGTAAAGATCTAAGATATAAGATCAATATACTAAAATCTGTCACATTTCTATACACTAACAACAAAGTATTGGAAAGAGAAATTAAGAAAACAACCCCATTTACAATTGCATGAAAAAATAAAATGCCTAAGAATAAATCTAACCAAGAAGGTAAAAGACCTGCACTCGGAACACTGTAAGACATTAGTTGAAGATGACACAAACAAATGGAAAGATATATCCAAAGACTGGAAGAATTAATATTGTTATAATGACTATTTTACCTAAGCAACCTACAGATTCAATGCAATCTCTATCAAAATACTAATGGCATTTTTTTCACAGAACCAGAACAAATAATTTATTTTAAAGTTTGTATGGAAACACAAACGACCTCAAATAGCCAAAACAATCTTGAGAAAGAAGAACAAAGCAGGAGGTTTCACACTCCCTGATTTCCACCCATTCTACAAAGCTATGGTATTTAGAACAGTATGGTACTGGCACAAAAACAGACACATTAACCAATGGGACAGAATAGATAGCCCAGAAATAAACCCACACACCTAAGGTCAATTAATCTATGGCAAAGGAGACAAGAATACACTATGGAGTAAAGACAGCCTCTTCAATAAATGACATTGGGAAAACTGGACAGCTCCATACAAAAGAATCAAAGTAAACTACTTTCTCTCACCAAATACAAAATAAACTCAAAATGGATTAAAGACCTAAGTGTAAGATCAGAAAGCATAAAACTCCTAGAAGAGTTTGTAGGCAATATACTCTTTGACATTAGCCTTAGCAATATATATATATTTTTGGATATATCTCCTTAGGCAAGGGAAACAAAAGCAAAAATAAACAAAGGGGACTATGTGAAACTAAAAAGATTTTGCATAGAGAAGAAAACTATTAACAAAATGAAAAGGCCACCTGCTGAATGGGAGAAGATATTTGCATATGATATATCTGATAAAGGTTAATATTCACAATATACAAAGCACTTACAGAACTCAACATCAAAAAATCAACAATCCGGGGGCTTCCCTGGTGGCACAGTGGTTGTGCGTCCGCCTGCCGATGCAGGGGAACCGGGTTCGCGCCCCAGTCTGGGAGGATCCCACATGCCGCGGAGCGGCTGGGCCCGTGAGCCATGGCCGCTGGGCCTGCGCGTCCAGAGCCTGTGCTCCGTGGTGGGAGAGGCCACAACAGAGGGAGGCCCGCATACCACAAAAAAAAAAAAAAAAAAAAAAAAATCAACAATCCAATTTTTAAAAAAATGGTTAGAGGACCTGAATAGACATTTTTCCCAAGAAGACATACAGGTGGCCAACGGACACATGAAAAGATACTCAACATCACTAATCATCAGGGAAAAGCAAATTAAAACCACAATTCCACTTCTGGATATTTTTCCAAAGAAAACAAAAAATACTAATTTGAAAAGATATATGCACTTTTTTGTTTATTGCAGCATTATTTACAATAATGATGATATTGAAGCAACCTAAGTGTTCATCTATAGATATACAGATAAAGAAAATAAAGTATATATGTACAATGGAAAACCATAAAAAAGAATGAAATCTTGCCATTTGCAACAACATTGATGCACCTAGAGCATATTATGCTAAGTAAGTCAAACAGAGAAAGACATATACCATATTATTTCACTTATATGTGGAATCTAAAAACAAAAGAAATGAACAAACAAACAAACAAAAACTAGAAAAAACAGAGCAGACATATAGATACAGAGAACAAATTGCTGGTTACCAGAGAACAAACTGGTGGAGGGATGAGTGAAATAGGTGAGGGAGATTCAAGGTACAAAATTCCAATTACAAAATAAATGAATCATAGAATGAAATGTATAGCATTGGAAGTATATTCAATTATATTTTAATACCTTTGTATGGTGACTGATGGTAACTAGACATATCAAGGTGATCTTTTTTTAATGTATTGAAACATCAAATCAATATGTTGTACACCTGAAACTAACATAATGTAAGTCTATTATACCTCAATTCAAAAAAAAAAGTACGTAGACACTGGGAGAAAATGCACAAAAATGCTAATGATGTTTGTCTCTGGGGGGCATGGGGATTATAGGTGATAATTTGTTTTTGCCTTTTGCTTCTATGTACGCTTGTTGTCTTCAATGAAAATGTATTGTTTGTAAAATTAGAAAGAAAACAATAAATGTTATTAAAAATTTAAAAAGCAAACATAGATATAAAGAAGTTAAATGGGAGTTACTGAATTAAATAACTATTTAGCCATAATTGTGGAATACGGAAGCAGTGAAATCATTAACTGTCAAATCAGTCATATTGGCACTATTTTTTCCCAAACTAATTTTTATTTTGTACTGGGGTATAGTTGATTTAAAATGTTGTGTTAATTTCAGATGTACAGCAAAATGATTAAGTTATACATATACATATACTCATTCTTTCTCAGATTCTTTTCCTATATAGCTTATTAGAGATTATTGAGTAGAGTTCACTGTGCTTCACAGTAGGTCCTTGTTGGTTATCTATTTTATAATATAGTAGTGTGTATATGTTAATCCCAAACTCCTAATTTATTTCTCCCCACACATTTCCACTTTGGTAATCATAAGTTTGTATTTGAAGTCTGTTAGTTTGGTTCTGTTTTGTAAATAAGTTCATTTGTACCATTTATTTTTTAGATTCCACATATAAGTGATATGATATTTGTCTTTCTCTGTCTGACTTATTTCACTTAATATAATAATCTCTAGTTCCATCCATGTTGCTGCATATGGCATTATTTTGTTCCTTTTTATGGCTGAGCAATATTCCATTGTATATATTTATATAACATCTTCTTCATCCAGTTATCTGTAAGTGGACATTTAAGTTGCTTCCATATCTTGGCTATTGTAAATAGTGCTGCAATGAACATTGGGGTGCATGTATATTTTCAAATTATGGTTTTCTCTGGATTGATGGCCAAGAGTGGAATTGCTGAAGAATATGGTAGCTCTGTCCATAGTTTCCTACGGAACCTCCATGTTGTTCTCCATAGTGAGTGTACCAATTTACATTCCCATCAAAAGTATAGGAGGGTTCCCTTTTCTTCACAACCTCTCCAGAATTTATTAGTTATAGATTTTTTCATAATGGCCATTCTGCCCAGTGTGAGGTGATACCTCATTTTAGTTTTGATTTGCATTTCTCTAATAATTAGTGATGTTAAGCATCCTTTCATGTGCTTCTTGGCTATCTGAATGTCTTCTTTGGAGGAACGTTTGTTTAGATCTTCTGCCCATTTTTGGATTGGGTTGTTTGTTTTTTTATATTGAGCTGCATGAGCTGCTTGTATATTTTGAAGATTAATCCCTTGTTGGTCTCTATGTTTGTAAATATCTTCTCCCATTCTGTACGTTGTCTTTTTGTTTGTTTATGGTTTCCTTTCCTGTGCAAAAGCTTTTAAGTTTAATTAGATCCACTCTGTTTATTTTAAAAATTTTCATTACTCTTAAAGCTGGATCCCAAAAGAAATTGCTGCCATTTATGTCAAAGAAGGTTCTGCCTGTTTTCTTCCCTAAGAGCTTTATAGAACACCATCTTACATTTAGGTCTTTAATCCATTTTGAGTTTATTTTCATGTATGGTGTTAGAGGATGCTCAAATTTCATTCTTTTATGTGTAACCATCCAGTTTTACCAGCACCACTTATTCAAGAGACTGTCTTTTCTCCATTGTATATTCTTGCCTCCTTTGTCATAGATTAGGTGACCATGAGTGCATGACTTTATCTCTGGATTTTCTATCCTATTCCTTTGAGGTATATGTCATTTTTTGTGCCAGTACCAAAATTTATTTTTTGTCTGCACCACAGGACATGTACCAAACTGTTTTGATTACTGTAGTTTTATAGTATAGTCTGAAGTTAGGGAGCCTGATTCCTCCAGCTCCATTTTTCTTTCTCAGTATGCTTTGGCTATTCGAAGTCTTCTGTGTTTCCATACAAATTTAAAGATTTTTGTCCAGTTCTGTGAAAAATGTCATTGTTAATTTGATAGGGATTGCATTGAATCTGTAGATTTCTTCACGTAATATAATCATTTTGGCAATATTGATTCTTCCAATCCAAGCACATGGTATATTTCTCCATCTGTTTGTGTCTTCTTTGATATTTTTTATCAGCATCTTAAAGTTTTCTGAGTACAGGTCTTTTGATTCCTTATGTAGGTTTACTCCTAGGTATTTTATTCTTTTTGATGTGATAGTAAATGAGATTGTTTCCCTAATTTCTCTTTCTGTTCTTTCATTGTTAGTGTATAGGAATGCAAGAGATTTCTGTGTATTAAGTTTGTATCCTGCAAATTTACCAAATTCATTGATGAGCTCCAGTAGTTTTCTGGTAGCATCTTTAGGATTTTCTATGTATAGTATCATTTCATCTGAAAACAATGACAGTTTTACTTCTTCTTTTCCAGTTTGGATTCCTTTTATTTCTTTCTCTTCTCTGATTTCCATGCCTAGGACTTTCAATACTTTCTTGATTAAAAGTGGCAAAAATGGACATCCTTGTTTGTTCCTGATCTTAGAGGAAATGCTTTCAGCTTTTCACCATTAAATATGATGTTAGCTTTAAGTTTGTCATATATGGCATTTATTATGTTGAGGTAGCTTCCCTCTATGACCACTTTCTGGAGAGTGTTTTTTTTTTAAATCATAAATCGTTGTTGAATTTTGTCAAAAGCTTTTCCCCATCTATTTAGCTGATCATATGTTTTTTATTCTTCAATTTGTTGATGGAGTGTATCACACTAATTGATTAGAGGATATTGAAAAATTCTTGCATCCCTGGGATAAATCCCAATTGATCTTGGTGTATGATCCTGTTAATGTACTGTTGAATTCGTATTGCTAGTATTTTGTTGAGAATTGTGGTGTCTATGTTCATCAGTTATATTGGCCTCTAATTATCTTTTCTGTGGGTATTTTTGTCAGGTTTTGGTATCAGGGTGATGGTGGCTTCATAGAATGAGTTTGAGGGTATTTAATCCTCTGCAATTTTTTGGAAGAGTTTTAGAAGGATAGGTGTTAACTCTTCTCTAAATGGTTGATAGAATTTGTCTGTGAAGCCATCTGGTCCTGGACTTTTGTTTGTTAGAAATTTTTAAATCACAGTTTCAATTTCAGTACTTGTGATTGGTCTGTTCATATTTTCTATTTCTTTCTGGTTCAGTCTTGGAAGGTTGTGCCTTTCTAAGAATTTGTGCATTTCTTCTAGGTTGTCCATTTTATTGGCATATAGTTGTTGGTAGTAGTCTCTTATGATCCTTTGTATTTCTGTGGTATCTGTTGTAACTTCTCCTTTTTCATTTCTAATTTTATTGACTTGAGTCGTCTCCCTTTTTTTCTTGATGAGTCTGGCTAAAGGTTTATCAACTTTGTTTATCTTCTCAAAGAACCAGCTTTTAGTTCCTTGATCTTTGCTATTGTTTTCCTCATCTCTATTTCATTTGTTTCTGCTCTGATCTTTATGATTTCTTTCCTTCTACTAACTTTGGGTTTGTTTGTTCTTCTTTCTCTAGTTGCTTTAGGTGTACGTTTAGGTTGTCTATTTGAGATTTTTCTTGTTTCCTGAGATAAGTTTGTATTGCTATAAACTTCCCTCTTAGAACTGATTTTGCTGAGTCCCATAGGTTTTGAATCTTCCTGTATTCATTTTTATTTTTTTCCAGGTGTTTAAAAATTTCCTCTTAGATTTCTTCAGTGATCCATTGGTCGTTTAGTAACATATTGTTTCTTCTCCACATGTTTGTGTTTTTTACAGTTTTTTTTCTTGTAGTTGATTTCTAATCTCATAGTGATGTGGTTGCAATAGATGCTTGATATTATTTCAATCTTCTTAAATTTATCAAGGTTTGCTTAGTGGCCCAGCATGTTATCTGTTCTAGACAATGTTCCATGTGCACTTGAAAAGAACGTGTACTCTGGGACTTCTCTGGTGGTCCAGTGGCTAAGACACTGTGCTCCCAATGCAGGCAGCCCAGGTTCAATCCCTGGTCAGGGAAGTAGATCCCACATGCCACAACTAAGAGTTCCCTTGCTACAGTTAAGAGCTGCAACATGCTGCAACTAAAAAACCAGCATATCACAATAAAGATGCTGTGTGCTGCAACTAAGACCTGGTGCAGTCAAATAAATATATAAATAAATAAATATTTAAAAAGAATGTGTATTCTGTTGCTTTTGGATGGAATGCTCTATAAATATCAATTAAGTCCATCTGGTCTACTGTGCCATTTAAGACCTGTGTTTCCTTATTGATTTTTTGTCTGGATGATCTTTCCATTGATGTAAGTGAAGGTTAAATTTCCCCATTATTATTGTGTTATTGCCAATTTCTCCTTCTATGGCTATTAGCATTTGCCTTATATATTGAGGTGCTTCTATGTTGTGTACATATATATTTATGATTGTTATATCTTCTTCTTGGATTGATCCCTTGATCATTATGTAGTGTCCATCTTTGTCTCTTGTAACAGTCTGTATTTTAAAGTCAATTTTGTCTGATATGAGTATTGCTACTTCAGCTTTCTTTTGATTTCCATTTACATTAAATACCTTTCTCCATCACCTCACTTTCATTGTGTATGTATCCCTAGATCTGAAGTGGGTCTCTTGTAGATAGCAAATATATGGGTCTTGTTTTTGTATCCATTCAGCCAGTTCTATGTCTTTTGGTCGGAGCACTTAATTCATTTACATTTAACATAATTATTGATATGTATGTTCTTATTGCCATTTTGTTAATTGTTTTGGATTTGTTTTGTAGGTCCTTTTTTTCCCACTTTCCCCTTTGTTCTCTTCTCTTGTGATTTGGTGACTATCTTTAGTGTTGTGTTTGGATTTCTTGTGTGTGTGTGTGTGTGTGCATATATTATAGATTTTCGATTTGTAGTTCCCATGACACTTTGATATAGCAGTCTGTATGTTTATAGCAGTTCTGTATGTATATATAGTTTTAAGTTGCTGGTCTCTTAATTTCAAATGCATTTCCAATATCCTGCATTTGTACTCTCCTCTTCTCATGATTGCTGGTTTTGACATCATATTTGTATGTGGATGATTTCCTACTCTTACTGTATGTTTGCCTTTACTGGTGAGCTTTCTAATTCATAGTTTTTGTTTGTTTGTTTCTAGTTGTGGCCTTTCCTTTTTCACCTAGAGAAGCTCCTTTAGCCTTTGTTGTAAAGCTGGTTTGGTGGTGCTGAATTCTCTTAGCTTTTGCTTGTCTGTAAAGCTTTTGATTTCTCCATCAAATATGAATGAAAACCTTGCTGAGTAGAGTATTCTTGGTTGCAGGTTTTTCCCTTTCATCACTTTAAAAATATTGTTCCCCTCCCTTCTGGCCTGCAGAGTTTCTGCTGAAAAATCAGCTGTTAACCATATGGGGATTCCCTTGTATGTTACTTGCTGATTTTCCCTTGTTGCTTTTAATGTTTTCTCTTTGTCTTTAATTTTTGTCAGTTTGATTAATATGTGTCTTGGCATATTCTTCCTTGGGTTTATCCTGTAATGGACTTTCTGCACTTCCTGAACTTGAGTGAGCATTTCCTTTCCCATGTTAGGGAAGTTTATGGCTATTAACTCTTCAGATATTTTCTCTGGATCTTTCTCTCTGTATTCTCCTTCTGGAACCCCTATAATGCACATGTTGATGCATTTAATGTTGTCCCAGAGGTCTCTTAAATTGTCCTCATTTCTTTTCATTCTTTTTCTTTATTCTGTTACTCAGCACTGATTTCCACCAATCTGTCTTTCAGCTCACATATTCCTTCTTCTGCATGTTTTAGTCTGCTATGGATTCCTTTTAGTGTATTTTTCATTTCAGTTATTGTGTTTTTCATCTGTTTGTTTGTTCTTTAAATTTTCTAGCTCTTTGTTAAATACTTCTTGTATCTTCTCAGTTTGGCCTCCATTCTTTTTCCAAGATCTTGGATCATCTTTACTATTATTACTCTGAATTCTTTTCCAGGCAGATTACCTATCTTTACTTCACTTAGTTGTTCTTCTGGGGTTTTATCTTGTTCCTTCCTGTGGAACATATTTCTCTGCCATCTCATTTTGTCTGACTTTCTGTGTTTGTGGTCTCTGTTTCTCAGGCTGCAGGTTTGCAGTACTTCCTGTTTCTGGTGTCTACCCCCAGGTGGGTGAGGTTGGAGTGTAGCTGGGTCTAACTCCAATTTATCCACCAGGGATAACTCTGGTGGGCAGGACTGTGTCAAGGGGTGTGTTTAGAGACATCTGGTCACTCAGGAGGACTTCAGGCAGTCTTTCTCCTTATGGATGTGGCTGGCTTTTCTCCCTGTTGGTCATTTGGCCTGAGGTGTCTCACCACTGGAACCTGCAGGCTGTTTTCTGGGGCTAGGTCTTGGTGCCAAAATGACAAACTCTGGGAGAGCTCACACTGATGAATATTTCTTAGGGCGTCTGCCACCAGTGTCTTCCCCCACAGTGAACCACATCCACCTCCCACCCCCACCCCCAGGAGAACCTCCAAGACCCACACGTATTTCTGGCCCAGGCTTCTATGGAGCACTGCTTTGCCCTAGGTCCCTGTGCATGTGGAAACTTATGTGTGTCCTCCAAGAGTGGAATATCTTTTCCCCCAGTTCTGTGTAGCTCCTGCACTCAAGCCCTGCTTGTCTTCAAAGCCAAATGATCTAGGGCCTCCTCCTCCTGATGTCAGACCCTCAGGATGGGTAGATTGACATGGGGCTCAGAACTCTCACTCCTGTGGGAGAACCTCTGTGATATAATTATTTTCCAGTTCATGATTATGTTGCAAAAACTCCCCTCTTACTGTCTCACTGTGGCTTACCTTCTCACTGTGGCTTCTTTGTCTTTGGATGTAGCATATCTTTTTTGGTACGTTCCAGTCTTTTTTGTTGATGGTTGTTCAGCTGTTAGTTTTGATTTTGGTGTTTTCATGAGAATATGTGAGATCACCTCCTCTACTCCACCATATTGTCTCTACTTCTCCTTGAAGTCGTCTTCATAAAAGGACAATTCCTGGCAAAAGAGACTGCTCATCTTGTTTGAAAAAGCAGCCTAATTAACAATAATGCCAGCAGGAATCCAGAAGGAAGAGGGTGGAAGAGGCAATGAGATAGCATAAATTTTTAATAGGGTTAAGAACTTCAATTTTTTGAACCAGGCTTTATGGGGATGCTAGAATATTAACTAGCATGGAAAATTAGGTAGAATGAAATATTATCTGCAGGAGGGTCTTTTAAATAGTAGATATTCTGGCTCCATATGAGGAAGATTGAAAAAAAATGTAAAGATAGATCCATTTTGTCATTTAGATATGTTGGTGTGGTGATTATTTTTATTGGATAACTGATAGCAAACTTTCATAGATAAGTATATGTACTCATTTGGAACTCATTAACTGTCTTTAAATACCATAGGTCTTTTTACACTGAAGCTCTGTTATGGAAATTGTATGTATAGCTTTATGTGTATTGTGGGATAGAGCAGATATTTACAAGCTAATGAAGAAGTGAATGCAATTCTTATGCATCTGTATTTTGTAGTTTGATAAATTTCTCAACTTTCCATTTGAAAATATCCTTTCTCAGAAGGAAACAATACAAGGTTTCTCTATTTGGATCTAATTCTAACCAGCAAGGTAAAACTCTGGGAGAAAGTGGATGTGTTATCTTAGAAAATATGGTAGCCAAGGTTAAAAAGAAAAAAAAAAAAAGCTAAGTACTGTCAAACTTGGATCCTAAGCTCTAACAAAGCATAATTTTGAAATATCATAGCTGAAATAGATATGATCTCATTGCCTCATGGAAGATAACTCTTAAGGATTGGGAAGCTCTTAAAAGTTAAAATATGATAATACAATTACAAAAGATGATACAAAAAAAGGAACTGGCAGGAGCTAAAGATACTGTGGATATGGCTACACAGGGGGCTTTGCAAGAAATATTTTTAAGTCACATATAAGAGATGTGAGAGAAAGGGCTTATAGCCAAGGAGAAAGACAAAAGGGGAAATAATCTTGAAAAACAGTTTCAGAGAGAATAAGGTCCAACAAGAATTGAGACTTCCAGAATGAGAAGATGTTTTAAAGTTATAGTTAGAGGAAGTTGCAGTATTAACATAGAGTAAATTTCCATTTAGGGAACATAGATGTCCATAGATGTTCTGCTTTGGTTTGAATTTTAGGTTTGCCACTGACCACCTAGATACAAAAGGTCTAACCTCTCTAAACTTCAGTTTCCTCATTTTTAAAAGGGAGATCATAATAGTACTCATTTCATAGGGTTATGGTAGAAGTAATTATATGAAATAATGTACTTATTAGTCAGGTTATAATGCAGTTAAGCTAGTGGCTGGCAAAGAAGAAAATGCTCAACAATTGTTAGCTACTGTCATAGTCCATTCGGGCTACTATAACAACTTACCACAGACTGGATAGCTTATAAAGAATGGAAAATTATTTCTCACAGTTTGGGAGGGTGGAAGTCCAAGATGTAAGCAGTAGCATGGTCACATTCTGATGAGGGCTCTCTTCCTGGTTCATAGTTGGTGCCTTTTTGTTTTATACTCATATGATAGAAGGGGCTAAGAAGCTCTGTGGGACCTCTTTTATAAGGGTACTAGTCCCAATCAAGAGGTTCTCTACCCTTCTACCTTTATAATCTTCTCAAAGCCCCACCTTCTAATAACAACAATTTGGGGATTAGGATTTCAACATACGAATTTTGGGGAACACAAACATTCAGACCAGAGTAGCTACCATCAGGAATGTTGCTGTTCTTAGTGAAAAAACACTTAACTCCCACTTGAATTTCTCTGTAAAAGAGATTAATATTCACATTTGAATCAGTAACATATGCTGAGAGCTGAAGTGATTGCAATTCTTTGAATGACAGAGTTAGAATTCAGAACCAACTTGCCTGTATCCCCAATCCAAAAGGTTGAAATTTAGTAAGCATAAAAGTAAAGGTTTCCTACCAGGTATATATTTATAAAAAGCTGTACAGATTCAGGCTGAGCTAGATTTTTTGTTGTAAAATTACTGCATGTGAAAAAAGTAGAGGAAGTTAATGGATAATGTTTTCAGTATGAATAAATAGCACAGGGAAGATGCCAACAGAGCAATTCAATCTAATTATATAGTATATAAGGTACTATGCCCATGATAAGTGAGGTCATTGTCCTGCAATAACCATCACTAAGAAGACAATATCTGGGATCAGTCAGATCTTTCAGAACTGATGGTTAGATTAATTAATGGAAAAGACATCGACAAAGTGCAGTACAAAAGAAGAGGAATAAAGTGGTGATGAGAAGAATCAAATGTTCTATGTTCAATTTTATCTATCTGAAGTAAAAATATTTTAAAGTGTAATACAGGTGCCTTCTAATTATAACTGTCCTGTGCAGCCTTAGACACAGAGAACAAGCCCAGGTGTTTGGAAGTGACTTAGACTAGACTTCAATTCAAAATAAGAATTCAAGCTGTGTGAAAAATGAAAGACCTCCATATGTTTCATTGAGAATTCCATCACAAAAAGCATTCTGGCAGGCACTGAAGCCACTTGAGACTGTAGAACAAGCTCAAGCATAAAATAAGATTTTTTACTTGACCAGGGAATCCCCTTCGTATCTAGAAACTCTGATTCTATATGAGTAGTGGTTAGATGGGACACAAGGAATATATTTGTTTGAGGCTGACTCCGAAATGAGGATTTAACTAGGGTGTAAACCCTCTAGTTTAAATGAAAACGCCTTTTAAAGCCCTAGCATTTGTTTGGAAGAAACTTGCATTCTCCTCTTCTCATCCTCTTTCAAAATTATTCCTCAAAGTTTTGAATACACGACTCTTTCTCCTTTAGGATATTTTTCTCTGAGTAGCTAGAATGGAGGATTCAGGGTAAAACGAATGTTATAAGAAAGGACTTTGATTAACGAATTAAAAATGAGTCCAAGATAATTGTGTTAATGCTCAGAGCAGAGCTTTTGGAAGACAGTGGAAGGTTTCAGAGCATAACATTGAAAAGTGATGAAAGTTAAGCCAAATGAGAAATACTATGATGCTATATTCTAAGTTGGGAAATAGATTCAGAGTAAAGGTGTTCTGCTGCTGGTATCAGGTTCTTATCAGATTCTCATGCATTGTTGCCTCACTTAGATCTGGGCTGAAGATTACTGCTCACTGTCTTGGCAGTTTCATGTAATGTGTACTTCTTGACATCACGCAGTAAATCAATGCAGAGTCATTAGGCAAGTCTCCCAAGGAAACATCTGGATGCTGGCTTTAGTTTTTTATAAATGTATCTAGATCGCATTCTTTACTCCTCTGGTGAGCATTTTCTTTTAAAAGACTGCTTTCCTTTCCTGCTTCTTGTTCTTTTGCTCTCTTTCTCATTTCCCTCCTCTTTTCCATCTCTCTGACTTACTCTCTTATCTTTTCCTCCCCTCTACAATCCTCTCAAATTTCCTTTCTCCCCTTTACCTTTTCCTATACATCTATTCTCCCCTTCCTTTCTTCCCTCTTTTCTCCTGGTCCTGAGTACATATGACTGAGGAACCTGTGCCCTCTGTCTTCTGCATCAAAGTGGAATAGGCTTTCCCCTTTCATACATTTTAGAGGGATTGAAAATTGTATGAGTTTTGTGACAATACTTAAATGAGAGAAAAATCAAGTTATCTGAGAATGAAACACAATTTTTATAAAAGGATACAGAGAGAATTAACTGAAGGTGTTTAATGAATTTATAGGCAGATGATTTTCTAGAAGGAAGGTTTTCCTCCAGTAATTTCACGAGTTAAGTATCTGTCACATGGTGTCACCTAGTTTTCTGGTTATTTGATTCCACAGATAAAACTAACAGGCATTTTACAAATTAACTGTTCTTTTAAAAATAGACAATAACATGTCTTATTCACATACACTACTTGCAGCTCAGCTTTCTTGCCATCCATCTAAATATGGGGGAGGAGGAGAAAGGGAAAAAAATGACCTAATTTTTACAGACTTCTTCCCAGCTAACCTTATCTCTCAAGCATTCCAGAACAAGTGTCTCCATCACGATCAAGAAGATAAAACTGCCAGAGCATCTGGGTGACATAGAAACAGTCACATACCCAAAGAAGTTCTGAATTTTGAGATTAAAAATCTGGTATCAGTTGTGCGTTTTCTCCAACAATCTAAAATTGGGCAACCTACTCCTTGTAAGCCTGATCATTTGGCTGTATAAACCAACAAAGCTCTCCCTACATGAACTTTAGAGACTTTGAATCCTGTTTAAGGGTTGTCATTGCCTAGAAACCTTCAATAGGAAAAAAAAAGTAAAATAAATTTCCTTATCACTTCAGGAAAAAAATGAAGTAGATTCTGTTTGAAGGACTTAAGAAAATTCTAATTTTCTTCTAAGTTCTGTCTTTCTAAAACAAAGGAACTAGATTAAAACTGGAAAACTAGAATCAAAAATATGATTTGGGGAGTCCAAACACCATAAACAATTGAACATCTGAGCAATTATCAGACTTCTAATTTTTCTTATGAAAAGTTAATGTCATATAGCTACAACTTTATTAATGTTGCATGAAGGATTAAGAATAACTAAATAACCAATCCATTTCTTTCCAGTATCTCATATCTTTATCATTTTAGACGGTAGGTGTTCTGATCCTTTGTTACGCAGTATACTAAGGCAAGATCCAAACTGTAGGTAATATTAAGATTAGCCAGTACATCTTTCCATTTCCCCCACCTTCCTGCCCCAAAATTGCAGTTGTATAGGATAAGATCTAGAGATCTAAAGTAAAGCATGATGACTAAAGTTAATAATACCATATTGCATACTGGGAATTTGTTAAGGAAGAAGTAGATTTCAGGTGATCTCACCACCAAAAAAGGTAACTATATGAGGAGATGGATACATTAATTAGCTCGACCATAGTACTCATCTCACTATGTATATGTAGATCAAATCATCATGGTGTACACCTTAAATATATACAATTTTTATTAATAAGATAAATACAAAAATTTTTTAAAGATTAGCTAGTTCAGCCTAATTTCTGTTTTAGTCATACACTAAACCCAGTGTCTATTTAGTAATGTGTTTCACTTTGTTAACATTAACATTGCCCACTTAATGTGCTGAACAGATTCTTTTCCTGTTTTTACTCAGATCTTCATCAGCTGTGATATTTAATATGACATTTAATCAGTTCTGGACCTTAGCCCTGAAACGCACATGCTCTGACCATACAGAAACCATATTTACATATGATCTCATTTTTACCAATAAGTGTACACATACACACTCACACAGTTTGGTATGTCATATTCAATACAATCCTATCAAACTAACAGCATCTCACCTACCCGAAAGTGTTTTCTCCCATCTTTAATACACAAATATGCTTCACACCACATCACAAAGAACAGAGATTTTTCATAATTTGTATTTTTCTCTAAAATATTCAGAAAATATTCATTTTAAATTGAGACAAAGCTACTTTTGTCTCAATTTTTAGACAAGTAGCTATTTTCACTAACTTTTCAATGTGAGAAAAAGGCATTCCATGTGCTGTGATGAAGAGAGAGGATACACATTGTGTACAGCATGTTGCTGCTTAGTGCTCATTTGTTAGGTAGCCTTGAATATAGAAATCAACTCAGTGTTTGATGACTTCTAAATTATTTATTCTGAGCTGGAGAAACTTTGACAGAATAAGATTTTGGCAAAATTATCAGTCCAAAATAAGTGTTGCATCACCTTTTTGGAGTCTGATGCTCTCCAAGCTCAGGTTTAGATCCTGAGGTAGAATCTTGTACAAATGATTTGGTGAGGAAGTATTCTCAAGTGAAAGCTACAAAGGAATGGGAGAAGCAAGGCAGGAGGAGAAATTCAGCAAGGATATGGGTCCAATCGGAATCCAACTGGAGTCTGATCCCACAGGGAGCTCTTGAGCATGAATGGCACCAGAGTGCTATCAGTCCCCCACCTATCCCTGGATCTAGGGAAGCAGCCTAAACTGAGTCTAACCTCCCTGGAATCCCCAGGCAAAACAGCTTTTCACAGTGGTGGACTAGAGGAACTGGCTTACACTGGCTTTCAAGAGCCTGTCTTGTGCATCTCTTCCCACATTTGCACTCAGTGACATCAAGTTGGTAATTGAAATCCACTGTGGTAGGAATGTTTACACCACAGAAATCTGGAAATGCTACGCACCAGGATCTTTTTTCCTGGAGAGCTGGTTGATAAACACTTATTAGCACATCACTATTCTTACAGGCCAGGGGCAGTTCTTAGGAGGAGGGTGAGTTGATTGCAACCAACACTCAAAGAAGCTGGAAGACCTGTCCACTGATCTAGAAAAGGGGGTTGGAGCGGATCAACAACAGCATCTATTATAACTAGTGTTGAAAATAAAGTTTCAGATTTGTTACAAATATTCATATTGGTAATGATTCCAGTGACCATGTTTTGGCCTCCTGAAGCATCATTCAAACTGAGCTTCCTGTGCCCTGTACTCTACCCTCCACAAACACAATTGCCACTAACTGCGGAGGAAGTGTAGAAGTGATCATGTGGGACTCTGACTTTCCTTACCTTCATCCTAATTCCTCTCTTAATACATCTTATTTACTTGCTTGCCTTCTACAAGGCTATATTCCTCCTAATCACATCTTTACAGAGGTAAGGTTGGCATATGTGTGTAGCTTATGCCTTGGTAGTCACAAAGCAATGCCCTCAACTTATTTTCCAGCTTTAGCCACCACTATTCCAGAACCAGGGATGTCCTAGGAAATTTCACAAACTCAGTCCCCCACCAGCTTCTTGTCAGTGACACCATGTTTCTAATGTTTCTAGCAGCATTGCAGGCATTGCATACAACACTTTAAACCCATGTTAGAAGCACGCTGGAAAGTTCAACAGGAAGAAATAGGGAGGCACTTGTAGGCTTTTCCAAGTAAGTGATTCTTATTCAATACATTGCCGTTTAATGATTATTTCACAGTTTCTGAATCCAAAAGGTAAGATTAAAAAAAAAAAATCTAAATAGGAGTGAGAAAATAGCCCTGACATGCAGTTTTGAGTCCACACTGTTCAATCATTTCAAAGTATTACTAGCATTTTTCTCAAGAGTATAATATACAACAACTGCCAAGTTTTCCTTTTGTGATTACCAAAAGGACAGATACTAGAGTGAGCCATATTTCAGCACTGCAGGGATATAAAAAATGAACTCCTAAAAATGGCCCAGGAGGAATGAATAGCAATAAGACATCAATGTCATCTGTATACTGATTTGTGATGAATTTCCAAAAAGTTTAATGGTATGATGCTATGATATATAGGGGCTTCCTGAAAGTTAAAGTTAAAGTTAACTGTAAGCTACCCACTTAGAAGACTGTAATGGGTGAAAGTAAGTGATCACAGTTAATATATAAATAGGTGACTTCACTAATATAGTCAGACCATTCTGTGTGTTCCATATTGCTACTGTCTGTGATTAGAAGTATAAAATTTAAAGGATTATGAAGAAACAAACGTCAAATGTTACACAAATTCTCATAGTTACACTTTTGGTAAGACCTTTAATTTGCCTTTTCATAGACTGGGACCTATATAGCTGAAAGGGAAAGTGTATGTGTTAATCACCTTTCAGGGGTGAATTAACAACAGTCAGAGTCCCTTGATCCAGATTCAAGTGGGAGCAACAAAATCTATTTGGAAGAACATATTGTCCTTGCCAATTACTATGTGGTCTGGCATTTATTTCCTCCATGGATTTTGTGCTTAAAGCATCAACAGATATGAGGCACAGGATCTTGAATAAGAGTGACCCCTTTCAAGCTACAGTCTGGGTTCCTTAGGCCCACTAATTTTTATGGCTGTGGCTGACAGCTTCTGGTTAGCAGCAAAGTACATAGCACAAAGAAAGCACTTTATAAATGTTTATTGAATGAAATCATAAAAAGATGAGTGAAAAAACATACCCCAGATCCTGGAATTACAAATAGATGGAAAAAGAGAAAGGAAATAAATATATTAAGTACTTACCACATCCATTTATACATACGTATTTTATGTTATTTAATTCCCCAAACAACTTGAGATGGTCAGTTTTACAGACCAGGAAACTGAAATGTACAGTTGTTAAATAATTTACCTAGAGTCACAGGGACGACAAGAAAAAGCTGAGTTTCAACCTTAGGCTGTCTGACTCCAACACTGTGTTCCTTTTCAGAATGTTGCACTAAAGCTAAAGTCAGAGGAGAAATATTTTCCATCTGTATCAAGGGTTTAGGAAGAAGAGGGCATGGAATCAGAAGAACCCTGACCTTCAACCAGTTTCCTTCTCTTTTTCATAATTTGAAAGAATGAGGGAAAGTGGTAGCCTGAACCAGGTTTTCACCATTTTTAGCGTGCTAATTCATCTCTGCAGCCTGTTTTGGCTCTAACATCATACATATTTTATCCTTAGAGGTGGTGCTATAGGTCTGCTTTGTTATCTGGCTGCCACTCTCTTCCCTGGCAAGGTGGCAAACCATGTACTGAATGTTGTTTCTGAATGGGTAATTTTCCTACATCCTTTATCCAAAAAGTGCCACATAAAATGCCCAAGATAGTTATTGTAGTCATTGCACCAGATTTGGTAGTTATAGAATAAGGGGAAAGATCTACAGTTTTCATTTCTAGGACACAAACATGGATATTTTCTCTCTGTAGAGGGTGGCAGTGTTTTCTGTGTCTTCTCTCTCTTCTGCGGTCTCTTACTTTCTGCTGAGAATACACTTTGGTGTTTCTGTGTCTGGACTATTCCCCTAAAGAACATGAATTGTACTGTGGAAATCCTGGTAGGCTAATTTCCAAGTTCTGCAAGGCTCAGAGCACATCAAGAAAAACTTAAAATCATGAGCCTCAAAGGACTGGAAGGAGTAAATTCTGTCTCTGTTTCTCCTAGGAAGTTGTCCTTTCAGTCATTTCATATGATATGCATAATTTAACAAGCAAGCTGACATATCCCTGCCATTCATTCCTCAGACTGCCCTAAGTTCTCTGTGGTGAGAGAGATAATGATAATGGATAGAAATTTTAGGTTATTCTTCTTCACATCTAGTGTTAAGACTGAAGGAATTAAAAGATGACCCTCAGTTCTCAAATCACACCAGGAATAGGACAATCAAATCAAAGGCTTGCAAGTCCAATGTTGTTTAGCCCAGCTTCCCCACTCAAGAGCATTTCTGGGAGCTTACCCAAGCTTCCTAGGCCCCCTTTCCGAATGTTCTGGGGTGATATGAGCTGCCTGGGAGTGTAATGTGTGTGGAGGTGGGGTCACTTCTTGTCACCCACCAGTCCTCTACACTGCTCTCACAAATGCTGCTGAACCGTGGCCCTATTACTCTTATCCTGGCAGTGGTATTTCTCCAAAGCAAATAGAAGACTTTTTCCCAAGCTCGAATGGTCTAACCTTGAAGCGACTTCAGCGTTTTTTGAGTTTCTCAGAAGATAGCATCATTTTTACAATTTCATAGGAGCCTCTGACAAAAAGTTTAAAGCAAGAGCCTGGGACTTGCCTGCAAGCTACTTGAATGACGATGACTGGTGGGAATCAGAAGCACTGTTCTCAGTCACCAACAAAAGGATTCCTCACCCAAGACATTTGTTTTTTTTTTGCTTTTTTGTTTTTTGCTTCTCATTGCACTTTTTTAAAAAAACATCTTTATTGGAGTATAATTGCTTTGCAATGGTGTGTTAGCTTCTGCTTTATAACTAAGTGAATCAGCTATACATATACATATATCCCCATATCTACTCCCTCTTGGGTCTCCCTCCCACCCTCCCTATCCCACCCCTTTGTGATCCCTCTAGGTGGTCACAAAGCTTATCTCCCTGTGCTATGCAGCTGCTTCCCACTAGCTATCTATTTTACATTTGGTAGTGTATATATGTCCATGCCACTCTCTCACTTTGTCCCAGCTTACCCTTTCCCCTTCCTGTGTCCTCAAGTCCATTCTCTATGTCTGCATCTTTATTCTTTCCTGCCCTTAGGTTCTTCAGAACTTTTCTTTTTTTTTTTAGATTCATATATATATATATATATATATATATACATATATATATATATGTTAGCATACGGTATTTAATGCAGATCAACATCAAAAAAAGAAACAACCCAATCCAAAAATGGGCGGAAGACCTAAATAGACATTTCTCCAAAGAAGATATACAGATTGCCAACAAACACATGAAGGATGCTCAACATCACTAATCATTAGAGAAACGCAAATCAAAACTACAATGATGTATCACCTCACACCAGTCAGAATGGCCATCATCAAAAAATCTACGAACAATAAATGCTGGAGAGGGTGTGGAGAAAAGGGAACCCTCTTGCACTGTTGGTGGGAATGTAAATTGATACAGTCACTATGGAGAACAGTATGGAGGTTCCTTAAAAAACTAGAAATATAACTACCATACGACTCAGCAATCCCACTACTGGGCATATTCTCTGAGAAAACCATAATTCAAAAAGAGTCATGTACCACAAGACATTTGTTTTTAGAGTTTATTCTACCTCAGAGTGATTCATCTCCCAACTACCAAAACTGGTACATTTTCTCTCCCTGCTTTTCTTGAGATTCTTGCTGTTAGTTCCAAAGTTCCCTTTGCTGATTTACTGAGAATGCCCTGAAAACTTTATGTAAATGTGTCCTTAGAAGTTAGGATCAATAGCCCTGTGATTCTAGAGGAATATGCAAATTAAGCTAATCTTGTAAGGTTGGCCCTTGGTATTTTTGGGCTTCACATCTGTAGATGGTTATATTCATTGCACTGTGCCATTTTATATAAGGGACTTGAGCAGATTTTGTTATCCACAGGGACTCCTGGAAACAATACCAAGGGACAACTGTGTTTAACTCCATGTGCACAAGAAGTCCCCCCCACCAACTTACTAATTGGGAGGAAGCCTTTATAAGTGGATGGATTTCTTCCACTCTGCCCCTAAGCTTCAGACATATCCCTTGCTATAAAGAGTGTGCAGAGTCACAGGGCTGAGCTTTTCCTCCAGTAACTGAGGGATATTCATCCCTAGAACAGATGAGATAGTGAATTTTTTTTAAATGTTGTTAATGTGAATGCAGCATTATTAGAATGCACTTTGAGTTTTAAATGGGTATTTATCCTTTTGTTACCAAGGCTTTCCAAAAGATAAAATATACATATACTCTGTGGAGTATATGAAAGTTCAGTAAAATATGATAATGTTGCTTCACATGTTGTTCTCTTGGGTATGATATCAGTAAGATGTTTTCCTCTGACAGTCTCTTATAATGGATGAAAATATTCCCTCTCATTGCATGCACAGCGCGGGTTTTGAGTCATATAATCTGCCTTTGAAATAGTGGTATTTGAAAAGCAAATTTAAGGCTTAAGACGTTTTTGCTTTATGGTCATTGACGCCAATGTTAATAAACCTTTTTCTAGTTACAAAGAGGAGAAATGACAGGCAAGCTTTTTTTGTTTTGTTTTTTAGTGGCTATACCATATGGGACACAGTAAATAAACTATGAAGGTAGCAGGATACATAGAAAAAAAGGAACGTATTTGGACTCTGACAGTCCTTAAGCAAGTTTTTTTATCTCCTTGAGCCTGTTTCCTGATCTATAAAGTGGAGTTAATATTAAAGAATTGTGGTGAAGATTCAAGATCAAGGTGGTTAAGTAGGAAGACACTGGACTCACGTCCCCTCAGGAACACATGAAAACTACAACTACATATAGAATGACTCTCAGTGAAATTGATGTGAAAACTAACTGAACAAGTCTTCTACAACAAAGACTGTAGAGAAAGATCAACATGGAGTCTGGTAGGAGGGGAGGAGAAGCAATCTGGCTGGGAACCACACCCCTAGTAGGGGGCACAGAAGAGGAGGGGGATATCACAGGTTTAGGGATCCTCTCTGGGGAGAGAGGAGTTTAACCTACATATTAAGTACCCCATCCTTGGGATCCAACACTGGGAAGATAAGCCCCTTTAGCTGGTTTAAAACCAATGTGGATTACCAGAGGGCTGTAAGGAACTGAGTCTCCACTCTTAAAGAGTGAGGGCATACTTGTTTACTCTCAGTCACAAAGCAGAGACAGCAGATTGTAAACAACCTGAGGCTCTGGTTAGCTTGGCAGGACTGTCCCAGCAGGGTCCTCAGTCTGCTCCAGGTCCCTGCCGTAGCCCCTCTTGCTCAAGTGCTGCTCCCTACTAAGGTGGAGGCTGTCATTGTCAATGAGAGTGTTCACACTTGATGGAACAGAGCCTGCTTGGACCCTGGCCCTGCCTCTGGCCAGAGTGGAGGCAGCCATTGTCAATGCATGCTTTGGCACACACACTCAGAAGAGACTGAGACTAACTCCATGGCAGAGACCACCACCACCAGGGAGCCATGTCCTTGTGCACTCTAGGAGGGAACTAGGCTAACTCCAGGGTGGAGACCACATCTCTGGACATCCAGGGTGGGGAAGAGCCAGCTCAGTGGTGTGGCACCAATCCCTCTGGCTCCCACACAGCCTCTAACCAAGGCTCATGCACCTGAGGGGGGCTGGAGTGAAACCAACACAAAAGTACAACCCCAAGCCCTCAGGCCCTGACCACATCCCAAATCAAGGCAGAGACCGCCATCATACCCAGGAGACACCCAACTCCCTCCATTCTCCAACCCCTCAGGCCCTGCCCCCCCACCACCTATAAGGTGGTGACAGCCATTGAGCATAGGAGAAACCCTGGCTTGCACCTGATTCTGATTCTAACCCCTCCAATTCCAGCCCTTCTTTCCACCCAAGGGGTTCTGCCAGAACACTCTGGGGGGAAGATGCTCTTCAAATCCAGCTCTTTCACCAAAGTCACTGAGCACACACAGACTGCATAGGGACATTCCCACACAAGGACATGTCCTCAAGACCAGAATAAGTATCTATTTCACCTAATTTCATAGAGAGGAAAAGTGAAATAAAATGAGAAGACAGAGGACTATGTTTCAAACAAAAGAACAAGAAAAAACACTTATTAAACAAAGGTAAGTAATTTGCCTGATAGAGTTCAAAGCAATAGTAATAAGAATGCTAATTGAACTGAGGGAAGAAGAGTTGAAAACAGTGAGAATTTTAACAAACAAAAAATAGTAAAAAAAGAATGAGTCATAACTGAATAAAACAATAACTGAAATGAAAAATACACTAGATGGAATTAACAGCAGGTTAGGTGATACAGAACTTATATAGTGACCTGGAAGATAGAATAATGGAAATCAGCCAATCAGATCAGCAAACAGAAAAAAAAAAAAAAACTAAAATAGTTTAAGGGACCACTAGGATAACATCAAGCATAACAACATTCACATTATAGGGGTTCCAGAAGGAGAAAAGAGAAGGTGGTTGAAAATGCATTTGATGAAATTATGACTGAAAACTTCACAAACCCAAAGAAGGAAAAAGATCCAGGTACAGGAAGCACAGAGAGTACAAAACAAGGTGCACCCAAAGAGACCCACACCAAGATATTTTATAATTAAAATGGCAAAAGTTAAAAAGAGAATTCTAAAGGCAGCAAGAATAAAGAGTCACATACAAGTGAACCCCCATAAGGCTATCAACTGATATTCCAGCAGAAACTTTACAGACCAGAAGGGAGTGGAATGATGTATATAAAGTGCTGAAAGGGAAAGCTGTACTACTTAGGATACTCTAACCAGCAAGGTTATCATTCAGATTTGAAGGAGAGATAAACAGTTTCTTAGAAAAGCAAGAACTCAGAGCATTTATCAGTACTTAACCACAATGTTAAAGTGTCTTCTTTAAGTTAAAAAAAAAAAAAAGACTACAAAAAGAAACCAGAAATTATAGGAAGGGAAAAATCCCACTGGTAAAGACAAATATATAGTAAAGGCTGTGGATCAACCACTTAAATAAGCTAGTATAAAGGTTAAAAGACAAAAGTTGTAAAAGCAACTGTAACAACAATAAACAGTTAAGGGATAGATATGAAGTTGTAAAATATGACATCAAAAACACAAGATGTGAAGGGGCAGTAAAAAAAAAAAAGAAGAGTTTTTAGAATGTGTTTGAACTTAAATGACTATTAGTTTAAAATAAGTAGATATAATTTTAGGTCAACATATATGAACTTCATAGTAATCGCAAATCAAAGACCTACAATAGATATACCAAAACTAGTGAGAAAGGAACACAAACATAACACTAAATAAAATCCTCAAACCACAATGGAAGACACTTAAAAGAAGAAAAGAAAAGAACTACAAAAACAATCAGAAAACAAATAACAAAATTGCAATAAGTACATACCTTTCAATTATCACTTTAAATGTCAATGGACTAAATGCCACAATTAAAAGATATAGGGCCTCTGATTGGATAAAAAGAGACCCAACTATATGCTGCCTACAAGAGACTCACTTCAGAGCTAAAGACACACAAAGACTGAGGTAAGGGAATAGAAAAAGATAATCCATGCAAAGGGAAATGAAAAAAAAGCTGGGGTAGCAACTTATATCAGACAAAGTAGACTTTAAAACAAAGTTTATAATAAAAGACAAAGAAGGGCATTATATAATAATAAAGGGATCAATAGAAAAGTGGACATAAGGTTCTTAAACATATATGTACCTAATATAGGAGTACCTAAATATAAAAGCAAATATTTACAGACATAAAAGGAGAAATTGACAATAATACAATAATACTAGGGAGCTTTAACACCACACTTACATCAATGGACAGATAATCTAGATAGGAAATCAATAAGGAAACAGTAGCCTTAAATGACACATTAGACCAGTTAGATTGAATAGCTATCTACAGGACATTCCATCCAAAAACCAGAGAATACACAATCTTTTCAAGTGCACATAGAACATTCCCCAGAATAGATCATGTTAGGCCACAAAATGAGTCTCAACAAATTTAAGAGGATAGAAATTTTTCTCAACCACAATGGTAAACTAGAAATCAATTACAGACAGAAAAATGGGAAAAACACACATATGTGGAGACTAAACAACATGCTACTATAAACCAATGGATCAATGAAGAAATCAAAGAGGAAATGAGAAAATACTGTGAGACCAATGAAAATAAAAACATAACTTTTCAAAATCTATGGGACATAGCAAAAGCCATTCTCAGAGGGAAGTTTATAATGACACAGGCCTACCTCAAGATGAGAAAAATCTCAAATAAACAACTTAACCTACTATCTAAAGCAAATAGGACAATAAGAATAAGCAAAGCCCAAAGGAAGCAGAAGGAAGGAAATAATGAAGATCAAAGAGGAAATATATAAAATAGAGACCAAAAAAATTAAAAATAAAAAAGGTCAATGAAACCAGGAGCTGGTTTTTTTGAAAGATAAACAAAATTGGTAAACTTTTAGCCAGGCTCATCAGGAAGAAAAGAGGACTCAAATAAACAAAATAATAAATGAAAGAAGAGAAATAACAACTGATTCCACAGAGATACAAAAATATGTTAGAGAAATATTATATGATATCACTTGTATGTGGAATCTAAAAAATACAAAAAAATTAGTGAATATAACAGAAAAGAAGTAGATTCACAGGCACAGAAAACAAACTACTGGTTAACAGTGGGGAGAGAGAAGATTGGAGGGGGACTATAATGGTAGGGGTTTAAGAGGTACAAGGTATTAGGTATAAAATAAGCTATTAGGATATATTGTATAACATGGGGAATATAGTCAATATTTTATAATAACTATAAATGGAGAATAACATTTAAAATTTTTGTAAGAGACTAATGTGAACAGTTATATGCTAGAAAATTGGACAACCTAGAAGAAATGGACAGATTTCTAGAATATGACCTGCCAAGACTGAATCAAGAAGAAAAAGACATTAAAAACAACTTTTTTTTTTTTTTTTAAAAAGAAGTGAACAATTTGAATAGACCAATTAGTAGTAATGAAACTGAATTTGTAATTTAAAATATTTCCAGAAAACAAAAGTCCAAGACTGGACAGCTTTGCGGGGGAATTCTACCAAACATATAAAGAAGAGTTAATACTGACCATTCTCAAACTATACCAAAAAACTGAAGAGGAGGGAACACTGCCAAATTCATTCTATGAAACCACCATTATTCTAATACCAAACTGGACAAAGACACTACCACAAAAAGGAAATTACCAGCAAGTACCCCTGATGAATATAGATGCAAAAATCCTCAACAAAATATTAACAAACTGAATTCAACAATACATAAGAAGGATAATACACCATGATCAAGAGGGCTCTATCCCAGGGATACATGGATGTTTTAATATCTGCAAATCAATCTTTGTGATACAACACATTAACAAAACAAAGAATAAAAATCACATGATCATCTCAATAGATGCCAAAAAAGCATTTGACAAAACTCAACATCCATTTATGAAAAAAACTCTCAACAAAGTAGTTACAGAGGGAAAATATCTGAACATAATAAAGGGCATTTATGACAAACACACAGCTAACATCACACTCATTGGTAAAAAACTGAAAGCTTTTCCTCTAAAATCAGAAAGAAGACCAGGATGCTCACTCTTGCCATTTCTATTTAATATAGTATTGGAAGTTCTAGCCACAGCAATCAGGCAAGGAAAAGAAATTAAAAGCATCCAAATTGGAAGGAAAGAAGTAAAACTGTCACTATTTGCTGATGACGTGATACTATGTATAGAAAACCCTAATGTCTCAACAAAAAAACTATTAGAACTAAAAATGAATTCAGTAAAATTACAGGATACAAGATTAGAACACAGAAATCTGTTTATTTTCTATACATTAATAATAAACTAACAGAAAGAGAAAACAAGAAAACAATAATGTTTACAATTACATCAAAAAGAGTAAAATATCTAGGAATAAACTTAACCAAGGAAGTGAAAGACCTATACTCTGAAAACTATAAAACATTAATGAAGGAAATAGAAAATGATACAAAGAAATGGAAAGATATCTTATGTTCATAGATTAGAAGAATTAATACTGTTAAAATGTCCATATTACCCAAATCAATCAGCAGATTTCATGCAATCCCTATCAAAATATCCATGATATTTTCCACTGAATTAGAACAATCTTAAAATTTATACAGAACAACAAAAGACCCTGCACTGCCAAAATAATCTTGAGAAAAAAAGAACATAGTGCTCAAAGCAATCTACAGATTCAATGCAATCCCTATCAAACTACCACTGGAATTTTTCACAGAACTAGAACAAAAATTTTCACAATTTGTATGGAAACACAAAAGACCCTGAAGCCAAAGCAATCTTGAGAAAGAAAAATGGAGCTGGAGGAATCAGGCTCTTGGACTTCAGATGATAATACACAGCTACAGTAATCAAGACTGTATGGTACTGGCATGAAAACAGGAAAATAGATCAATGGAACAGGATAGAAAGCCTAGAGATAAACCCACGCACATATGGTCACCTTATATTTGATAAAGGAGGCAAGAATATACGATGGAGAAAAGACAGCCTCTTCAATAAGTGGTGCTGGGAAAACTGCAGAGCTATATGTAAAAGAATGTAATTAGAACACTCCCTAACACCATACACAAAAATAAACTCAAAATAGATTAAAGACCTAAATATAAGGCCAGACACTATCAAACTCTTAGAGGAAAACATAGACAGAACACTATGACATAAATCACAGCAAGATCCTTTTTGACCCACTTCCTAGAGAAATGGAAATAAAAACAAAAATAAACAAACGGGACCTAATGAAACTGCACAGCTTTTGCACAGCTAAGGAAACCATAAACAAGACCAAAAGACAACCCTTAGAATGGGAGAAAATATTTGCAAATGTGGCAACTGACAAAGGATTAATCTACAAAATTTACAAGTAGCCCATGCAGCTCAATATCAAAAACACAAACAACCCAATCCAAAAATGGGCAGAAGACCTAAATAGACATTTCTCCAAAGAAGATATACAGATTGCCAACAAACACATGAAAGAATGACATATATACAATGGAATATTACTCAGCCATGAAAAGAAACGAAACTGAGTTATTTATAGTGAGGTGGATGGGCCTAGAGACTGTCATACAGAGTGAAGTAAGTCAGAAAGATAAAAACAAATACCATATGCTAACACATATATATGGAATCTAAAAAAAAAAAAAGGTCATGAAGAACCTAGGGGCAAGACGCAAGTAAAGACACAGACCTACTAGAGAATGGACTTGAGGACATGGGGAGGGGGAAGGGTAAGCTGGGGCAAAGTGAGAGAGTGGCATGGACATATATACAACATATATGTATACATATACAGTGTATACATATATACAGTGTATACATATATACACTGCCAAATGTAAAATAGATAACTAGTGGGATGCAGCCGCATAGCACAGGGAGACCAGCTCAGTGCTTTTTGACCACCTAGAGGGGTGGAATAGGGAGGGGGGGAGATGCAAGAGGGAAGAGATATGGGGACATATGTATATGTATAACTGATTCACTTTGTTATAAAGCAGAAACTAATACACCATTTTAAAGCAATTATACTCCAATAAAGATGTTTAAAAAAAAAAGAACATAGTGGAGGTATCATTCTCCCTGCCTTCAGACCATACTACAAACGTATAATAATTAAAACAGTATGTTATTGGTACAAAAACAGACACATAGATCAATGGAACATACACATAGAGAGCACAGAAATAAACCCACACACATATGGTCAATTGATGTACAACAAAGGATGCAAAAATATACAATAGGGAAGACAGTCTTTTCAATAAGTAGTGTGGGGAAAACAGGACAGCTACATGCAAAAGGATGAAATTAGAACATTTTCTCACATCATATAGAAAAATTATCTCAAAATGGATTAAAGACCTAAATGTACAACCAGAAAACTCCTAGAAGAAAACATAGGCAGTACACTCTTTAACATAGGTCTTAGCAATATTTTTTTTATATCTGTCTCCTCAGGCAAGGGAAGCAAAAGCAAAGATAAACAATTGGGACGTAATTAAAAGCTTTGCAGAGTAGGGCTTCCCTGGTGGCACAGTGGTTGAGAGTCCGCCTGCCGATGCAGGGGACACGGGTTCGTGCCCCGGTCCGGGAGAATCCCACGTGCCGCAGAGAGGCTGGGCCCATAAGCCATGGCCACTGAGCCTGCGCATCTGGAGCCTGTGCTCCGCAGTGGAAGAGGCCACAACCGTGAGAGGCCCACGTACCACAAAAAACCAAACAAATAACAACAAAAAAAGCTTTGCAGAGTAAAGGAAACCATCAACAAAACGAAAGACAACCTACTGAATAGGAGATGATATTTGTAAATGATTTGTCTGATACGGGATATGTCTTTATCCAAATAAAGAGCTCATGTAACTCAATATCAAAAAAACCAAACAACCCAATTAAAAAGTGGGCAGAAGACCTGAACAGAATTTTTTTCAAAGAAGACATACAGATGGCTAACAGGCACATGAAAATATGCTCAACATCACTAATCATCATGGAAATGCAAATCAAAACCACAATGAGATATCACTTCACACCTATCAGAATGGCTATTGACAAAAAGAATAAAAATAATAAATGTTGGTTAGGATGTGGAGAAAAGGGAACTCTAATCCACTGTTGTAGGAATGTGTGTTGGTACAGTCACTATGGAAAACAGTATGGGATTCCTCAAAAAATTAAAACTAGAACTACCATGTGATTTAACAATTCCACTCCTGGTTATAATGTCTGAAGAAAATGAAAACACTAATTCAAAAAGATATATATGCAGTTCAATGTTCAGATCAGCATTATTTCCATTAGCCAAAATAGCAACCTAAGTGTCCATTAACAGATAAAGAAGATGTGGTGTGTGTATATATATATATCTCAGCCTTAAAAAGAATGAAAGGGGCTTCCCTGGTGGCGCAGTGGTTGCGCGTCCGCCTGCCGATGCAGGGGAACCGGGCTCGCGCTCCAGTATGGGAGGATCCCACATGCCGCGGAGCGGCTGGGCCCGTGAGCCATGGCCGCTGAGCCTGCGCGTCCGGAGCCTGTGCTCCGCAACGGGAGAGGCCACAACAGAGGAAGGCCCGCATACCACAAAAAAAAAAAAAAAAAAAAAATGAAATTTTGCCATTTGCAACAACATGGATGAACTTGGAGTGTATTATGGTTAGTGAAGTAAGTCAGACAGAGAAAGACAAATACTGTATGTTTTCACTTATATATGGAATCTGAAAAATAAAACAAATGAATGAATGTAACAAAACAGAAACAGACTCATAGATACAAAGAACAAAGTTGTGGTTACCAGAAGGGAGAGAGATAGGGGAGGGTAAAGATAAAGGAAGGAGATTAAGAGGTCCAAACAACTAATTATTTTATTAAATAAGATAAAAAGATATAATGTACAGCACGGGGAATATGTTGTACACATGAATCTAATGTAACTTTATAAATCTACTGTGTTTCAATTTTTTTTAAAAAAGAATTTTGGTGAGGGTCATAGTTTATTGGAATCATCCCATTATTGTGCCTAGTATTTACATAATGTTTCCATAATTTAATTTTAATTTAACAGAGAAATAACTGACCCTGGAAATTATTTCAGTAGAGGCTACCAGTGTAATAATATGCTCCTGATTTAAAGTGAATGTTATTTATGCCATAAGTGTTACTGCACGTTTTAGTCCACCAAAGAGATAAAAGATGCTACCTATAACATGGTGAAATATATGGTAGATTACAAGCTTTGTGATGTAAGGGAGGATAAAAATGTATATCTTTTTCCTTCTGTCCTCCTAGGTTCTCCAGCAGGGGCCTGATAAATTAGATTGACAGAAGATAGATTAACAGGACAAAAACAGACAGAAGCTTATTAACATGTGTGTGGAGCCTTTTAACACTTAGGAGTACCCAGAATTGAGTAACTCAAAGGGGTGGTTAGAATTTGGAGTCTATATAACTTACCTAGTAGGGGAAAGAGAGGGGGAGAAAGGGCACTTATGGAAAAGCAAATGATTTGGGAAGGATAAATGGGCCCTTAGGATAATAGATGGGAGATATGGTAGTTTGTGACAGTGGCCTGTCTGGATGTGGTGCTGCTGCAAAGAGAAGATTAGGATTCTATGGAGTTACAACAATTGAGTTCTTTGGGGAGACTCTGCTTTTTGGCAGATAAGAGATTTCAGAAACTCAAATGCATTCAACTTAAAATAATTCTTATGTCAAAGTGGCATATTTTGAGTTGACATGACCTGGTCCCCATCAGTGATATCTATACTTCTTAGTTTTAATGAAGTACAGCCCTCATTTATTGTACAATCTGGCATATAATTATTTAACCATGTCTGGTGGTCTGCCTGCTTAACCCTGAGGCCACATATTATTTGGTTCATAGAAGGTGCCCAGTAAGTACACATTGAAAATTTTGGTTGGTGCTTGATTAATGTTTATTGTATTTAATTTGGTCTAGGATGACCAAAGTAGGTTAAATAAGAGTATCCAGAAATGTGGTTGTTATCATAACTCCTATGGTTACCTCCAGAAAAAGACAAGTAGATAATTCAGAATTTTACTGATTGAACAAAGTAATATCAATCATATCAAATGATTACTGCTTAGCAGTAGACTAGCCAGACTTCCACTTGAGTTTCCAAACTCCTTTTGGTAGCTCATTACTATTTCATCCCAGTCTTTTGAGCTCCTTCTGGATTGTTGGTTTGCATCATTCTAACCAGCAGTCTCAATTCAGTCCCCCATTCATGCATGATATACATAGTGCTTGTTGCAATACACAGGGTCCACATAAGATGTCAACTAATGTATCTGGTAATGCTAGTCATAATGAATCACATCCTCTATTATTCACTTGCTTCAATTTTTTCACAATACTTTCCTGGGTCCCTAACTGTCCCAGGATCTGTTCATTGTCCACCAAGCAGCCGGTAAATCTACTGAAAACTCTATATGCCATATATTGGAATAAACATCAGAGCTCCTATAATTTACCCATTAAATCTGAATATGCAAATAATATCCCTGATCATTTCTCTCACTTAATCTTCAGAACAACTTTGTGAAGTAGTCAAGGCAAGGTATTGGCAGGTTATTGCCACAATAATGCTATTTAACAAGTAACTACAAAATCTTGGTGATATAAAACATAAGCATGTACTTCTTGCTCATTGGTCTTCAGGCCTGCTGGAGCAGGCCTCATTCAAGCTTCAAGTTAAGGTCAGATACGTTCTATGGCCCAGGCTGAAGGGGGAGCAACTACCTAGAAACTGTCCTTTTGGTTGAGATCAAAAGTTTTCAGAGGGCAAGTAAAGCATATAATGCCACATAAGCCTTAGGGGCAATACTAGCCCACTGTCACTTCCACCCATATTTCATTGGCCGTGTTTGCATGTCCATCTGTAGCTTCCAACAAATTTTCTCCACTACCTAGGTTGCCTTTATTTGAGAAAATTTCACATAAAACAATCCAAAGTTATCAAAGTGATAAATTGAAAGACCACAACTTACAGACCAAAATTTGTCCCCTTGCTCTACTCACAAATGTCTTTAAGATTCATTTTGCTTTTCAAAACTCAAATTTATGAGCAATTTGGCAGAAATATCTACCCTTAAATTGCTGCTGGTATTTTGTAAAGGACATTGTGTCACTGGGTATTCCTAAAGGAAGCCCTAGGTAAGAAATTTCTTTAATACTAAGTGCTAGGAAAAACCTTGCTTCCTCTGTACAATTGATGTGATTTTTTCCTGCATGAGAATTGTGTGACTGTGTGGTTCATTTCCCTTTGAGTGTCAAGATTTTCAGAGCCAAGTTTTCACCTGTAATAAAATTAGTGGGACTTTATAACCCACTGAATTCCTCTCTGGATCCTGCTGTTCTATTCCAATTTTTTTACTTGCTTTGACTCTTTGGTTATATGTAATGTTATATACATTTATTTCTGTAAGCCATGTTAAGTCTTTTGTGGAATAAGGCAAGATAGAAGGAAGACTAAAACAGATAAAAAAATAAAGCTTTGCACTGTCGTGTACCTAATTAAGAAGAGGGAAATCAGCTGGTCTGTTTTTCTGCTTTCTAGTTTTATTAATTACCATTGTTAGAAAGATATTCTGTTTATAATCAAAATTAAACTAAATCTTTGGAGATTAAGTTTTCTAAAAGAGCTAAAGGGTAGCATCAAAGGGGATTCAGTGCATTGTCTCTAAGGCTCCCCTCTGACACTATCCTCTCCCTAAGCCTCTCTTCTCCCCACCCTCCAGCCTGAACCCACAAAAGGATGTGAGCTTTTCTTTCTCCTGTTAATTCTTGTCACCCTGCTTCTGACTGGTGGGTCTGGTTTAAATAGCTTCAGTCACCAGGAATTGAAAAGAAAGCATAACAGATATAAGCAGGAGCAGATGGATTAAGCAAAACAGTGCAACATTTTATTACATGTCTACAATTTCAAAAATTAAAGTGGAAAATATTCCCAGTTGCATATAGAGTGGAAGAAGGAGCAGTAGCTTCAAAGACCCAGTGCAGTTAAAATAGAGGAGGGGACTATGAGTTGGCCTCCAGGCTGTTGAGGAGAGGGATCTTTCTTACCACTCTTGTTACCTTCTGCAGTTAACATCAATGAGATAAGCACATTGCACAAGACTGAATTCTGTAAATCTCAGAGGTACTGAATAGTCTCCTCAGAGAAGAGGATGCTTTTTCTGGGAAATCAAATTATAGAAATCTGAGCCTCCAGTTGACTATTAAATAAAAAACTTTCGGGGCTTCCCTGGTGGCGCAGTGGTTGAGAGTCCGCCTGCCGATGCAGGGGATAAGGGTTCGTGCCCTGGTCCGGGAGTTTCCCACATGCCGCGGAGCGGCTGTG
This sequence comes from Physeter macrocephalus, assembly GCF_002837175.3. NCBI lineage: Eukaryota > Metazoa > Chordata > Mammalia > Artiodactyla > Physeteridae > Physeter > Physeter macrocephalus. Next base: position 110,368,157 of record NC_041227.1, read on the forward strand.
CCCGTGAGCCATGGCCGCTGAGCCTGCGCGTCCGGAGCCTGTGCTCCGCGACGGGAGAGGCCACAGCAGTGAGAGGCCCGCGTACAGCAAAAAAAAACCAAAAAACAAACAAAAAAAACTATCAAAAGAACATCTGTAGAAGGTTCCCTGAAATGGGCTCTGTGTCCTTTGAATGGATGACTGGAAATTGACAGGTTCAGTCTCATCTCAACACTGTCATTTGCTCTTTATAAAAGGTGTTGCTTTTCATTTCTAGTATTTTGCATGCTTCTGAAGTGTCTTCCCATGTCTCAAAATAACTCAATAGAAAGAACAGAGGACACAATGTTTCCCTCTTTTCAAACTGGTAGTGTTTACCTCTGAATTTCACCTGCTTTGTGTGGTTTTCAATCCCAGAAATCATGATAGGAAGCTCTGTACTCAATCTGGAGATAAATAGTAACTAATTCTAAAGGCCTGACCTCTAGTGCCAGAGAAGCTCGAACTACCTTCACTATAATTTTGCAAAACAGAGATGGCATCCTGTCTTATTCTGTGTTGCTTTAACTGGAAAATGAATTTTGTCTTATTTTGTCTTTTACAGAGGCCAGGAAAGAGCTATCTCAGTACACCTTTTACCTTCTGTCTCATCTGTTACTAGGAAATGGCTACACATATATACTGACAGTAGAAAAGACAGCATGGCTGCTCTGAAAAATTGTGTGTACTTGTGCATGCATTCACTTGAGTTATGGTCTTCCCTGAAATATAATGGAAGCTGTATCTCTGGCATTTTTAGAGAACCAGATGAAGTCAAGTCAAGAAATTGGTTATGAAAGCCAAGGGCATTTTATTCAGTGAGAGTAGTCTATTTCACTAATGTCCTTGCATCAATATCAGATTAGCATAATCAGAGATTGATTCTCTCTGCATTTGGACAGATGTCACAGGACATAGCTTTCCTAGTGATTTGGTAAAGTAGGGTACTAAACACATCACTGGAATATGAGCTGTGAATCTGTGAGTTTTAATCCAGTGGATGCGACAGGAGTCATTTGGAAGATACAGCATCATTCTTTAACCAAACTGGCTTTTTATTTAGTAACTGAATTTGTATTTCTCAAATATTCTGGAATGAAGATTTCCAATATACTCAACTACTTCTATTGGCTACCTCCCATTTTATTTTGTTGTAGAGCTAGGTAATACCAAAACTATCTAAAGTGGAAGTCAAGAATAGTTGAACACTCTCAGAGGAAAATTCAGTTTCCTGACAAAATCTAATCTAGCAAGCAGGAGCTGTCAACATGATAAATATTCTAGTCTTTAATATTGGTTTACTTAGCAGGCCAGAAGAAAAGGAGGAATTATTTATACACTCAAAATTTGTTAAAATGATGTTGTTTGACTTTAAGTGACAGAGGCCAGGGAAATTCAAAGTTAAGATAGAAACCTCTCAAGCTGAGCTTGGGTCTGGACTCTCCAGGGGCCTTCTGATGTGTCAACGCCATCTAAGTAATTACACTGCCATACATGAGCTCTTCCAGGTTCGACGTTTGTGAGGATGAGTTCTTTCGATTAATCCCTGTGCTTACCAGCCTGTAAGTCTCATCTGGTACCAGGTGCATGCAGAAGCAAGGACAGTGTTTCAAATTGAACTGGATCTCAAGGTTATTAGTTGGAAATGCCTTCATGGTAGTGTCTGTGAGGCAGACAACACTGGCTTTAAAATCTTGTAGAACTGGATCCGATACCAGTTCTGCCACTTTATAATTAATTTGACAACTATCTATTGAACACCTACTCTGTTCCAGGTACTGTTCTAGGCTCTGTACATATAGATGAAAACCAGACAGATAAGGTTCCAGCACTGGTGGAGTTTACATTTTAATGGAGGTATTGCAGGTCAGGTTCCCCAAGAAAGGACTCTGAGATGGACATTGGTGTGCAAAAACTTTATTTGAGAGGGATTGCAAGCTTAACTCTTATGTGGGAAAGGAAGGAAGAAAGAATGAGTAGAGGGAGAAGGTGGCCTGTGATGCATTCAACAAAGGCTGAAGGTGACCACATGGTGAGATTTGAAGCTGCGATGGCCCTTCAGAATGGCCCCCCACTAAAGTGAGGGGGCTCTCACCTTTAGTCCAGTACATAACCAGTGGATGACTGAGGTCTACCTGGGAAAGGAGCATGACCTTGTACAGGAGGCTTTTACCAGCTAAAAGCAATTCTGGCAGTTAAGGATTCCCAGTAGCTGTACTCACAGCAGTTGGGGGTGTACAAAAAGTATATATATGAAGGCAGGGCAGCTAGAGAGGAATGGGGATCAAAATAAGCTTTGTTTGTTTTTCAGACAGTAGAAATTAGGACATATTTGTATGTTGGTGGGAATAATCCAATTCACTTGTAATGTTAAGGAAAGATAAGTTACCTGTAGGTTTCAAGTCCTCCTTTAAGCAAGAGAAGGGGAGATCCAGTGTGAAAAATGAGGTGCTGTCCATCAGTAGGTAAAGGGCTAACTCACTCCCATAGCTGGAGGGATGAGAAGGGTCTGGGTGTGGATGGAGCTTGGGGAGAATGCAGGGTTATGGGAAGAAGAAGTAGCTCTATATCTAATTGCTTTATGTTATCAGTCAAATAATCAAGGGTATAAACTGAAAGTGAAAATGGGAATGGCAAATTTGAGGAGGGTGAGGAGAAGATATAAAATAGGTATCCCTGAATATGTGATTGTGAATTGACCAAAGCAATATGATATGGTTTCCACAGAGTGCTGAGGGCACATTGAGAGTTATGATTACAAATGAAAATATAGCTGTATGTTTTTATCCAAATTCATTCGAGTTGGGAGCAGGAACAAGGTAGGCAGAGATCTAGTTCCAACTAACTATAGGGTGTGCCACATGAGCATGATAAAAGGAAAGAGGAGCAAAGGAATTAAGTTATGGGAAATGCACTGATTGTGGTGATGGACCATAGATTCTAGGTAAGTAAGAAGAGAAACCAAGGAGTACTAGAAATGCTACTTTCTAGCTGTGTAAGCCTTTGATTCCTTTGCCAAAAAGGAAAATGAAGTCTGCCCAACTAAACCAAGAGTCATTGAGACCTTACTCTGTGCCCCATGATTTTAAATCCATTCTTAATTAATTCTCACAAAAAGCCTGAGAGGTTGAGAGGAATTATCCCCCCTTGAGACCTGGTGTGAACAATTTACCCAAATATTCCTAACTCCATATCTAAGCTCCATTTTCTAATTCTGTAGTTGTCTCAATGCCACAGGGGAGAGTCAATTGCAATCGCTGGGGGACTGATGAATAACTTCTTATTTCCAACCTTAGAGCAAATCTTTAACCCTTACCTTAATGAAGAGAATATAGAGAACTTACTTGCATCTTTGATTGCTGAGATTCTTCTGTTTCTCATAATTATCTATCACACTGAACATAGGAGCAAACAAAACAGTCTTCTTAGAAGATTGGGAATATGTAAATATTACTTTTTAATGTTTTTAAATCTCTATGAGTAACGTGAAGTTTAGGGGAATTAAGTAATTCATCCAAGCATATTCAATTAGAAGGTGGAAGAACCAGGATCTGAAACCAGCTCTGAAGAGGCAGAGAACTCCAAATCCATGTGGTTTATATTACATTCACTGCCTCCTATAGCCATAAGAAGTGAAAGGAGCCTAGGATAGAAGCCTGATCATCAAGCCTGCCAATAGTAGAAGCAAAGAGGGGTTGGGGGTTAGTTAGAGAAGGCATTAACTGTCAGGCAAGCACTTAGTAAATAAGGAAACTGAGATAGAACTTGCTTCATGTATATATTAGAGAACTCCAAAGGTACATTTTGTTTTTACATTCATTACTATTTTATTTTAATTTTTATTGGAGTATAGTTGATTTACAATGTTATGTTAGTTTCAGATGAACAGCAAAGTGAATCAGTTATATATATATATATACATATATATATGTATATATATATCTCCAGACTTTCTTCGATTCTTTCCCCATATAGGTTATTATAGAGTTTTGAATAGAGTTCCCTGTGCTATACAGTAGGTCCTTATTAGTTATCTATTTTATATATAGTAGTGTGTATGTGTCAATCCTAATCTCCCAATTTATCCCCCCCTTTCCTCCTGATAACCATGGTTGTTTTCTACATCTGTGACTCTATTTCTGTTTGTAAATAAGTTCATTTGTACGATTTCATAGATTCCACATATAAGTGATAACATATGATATTTGTCTATCTCAGCCTGACTTACTTCACTCAGTATGACAATCTCTAGGCCCATCCATGTTGCTGCAAGTGGCATTATTTCATTCCTTTTTAGGACTGAGCAATATTCCATTGTATATACATACCACATCTTTATACATTCTTCTGTTGATGAACATTTAGGTTGCTTTCATGTCTTGGCTATTGTAAATAGTGTTGCAATGAACATTGGGGTGCATGTATCTTTTCAAATTACAGTTTTCTCTGGATATATGCCCAAGAGTGGGATTTCTGAATCATATGGTAGCTCTATTCTTAGTTTTTTAAGGAACCTCCATAATGTTCTCCATAGTGACCATACCAATTTATATTCCCACAAACAGTGTAGTAGGATTATCTTTTCTCCACACACTCCCCAGAATTTATTATTTGCAGACTTTTTAAGATGGCCATTCTGACTGGTGTGATGCTACCTCATTATTTGCATTTCTCTAATAATTAGTGATGGTGAGCATCTTTTCATGTGCCTGTTGGCTATCCGTATGTCTTCTTTGGAGAAATGTCTATTTAGGTATCCTGCCCATTTTTGGATTCGGTTCTTTGTTTGTTTGATTGTTTTTTTGCATATTGAGCTGAATGAATTGTTTGTGCATTTTGGAGATTAATCTCTTGTTGATTTCTTTATTTGCAAATATTTTCTCCCATTCTGAGGGTTGTGTTTTCATTTTGTTGATGGTTTCCTTTGTTGTGCAAAAGCTTTTAAGCTTAATCAGGTCCCATTTGTTTATTTTTGTTTTTATTTTCATTACTGTAGGAGGTGGATCAAAAAAGATCTTGCTGCAATTTATGTCAGAGAGTGTTCTGCCTATGTTTTCCTCTAAGAGTTTTATAGTATCTGGGTATCTGGTCTTACATTTAGGTCTTAAATCCATGTTAAGTTTATTTTTGTGTATGGTGTTAAGGAGTGTTCTAATTTAATTCTTCTACATGTAGCTGTCCAGTTTTCCCAGAACCACTTACAGAAGAGACTATCTTTTCTCCATTGTATATTCTTGCGTACTTTGTCATAGATTAGGTGACCATAGTTTCATGGGTTTACCTCTGGACTTTCTATCCTGTTCCATTGATCTATATTTCTGTTTTTGTGCCAGTATCAAACTGTTTTGATTATTGTAGCTTTATAGTATAGTCTGAAGTCAGGGAGCATGATTCCTCCAGCCCCATTTTTCTTTCTCAAGATTGCTTTGGCTATTCGGGGTCTTTTGTGTTTCCATACAAATTGTAAAAATTTTTGGGCTAATTCTGTGAAAAATGTCATTGGTAATTTGATAGGGATTGCATTGACTCTGTAGATTGTTTTGGGTAGTATAGTCAGAATATTTTGAGAATATTGATTCTTCCAATCCAAGAACATGACATATCTCTCCATCTGCTTGTGTTGTCTTTGATTTCTTTCATCAGCATCTTGTAGTTTTCTGAGTACAGGTCTTTTGTCTCCTTAGGTAGGTTTATTCCTAGGTATTTTATTCTTTTTCATGCAATAGTAAATGGGACTGTTTCTTTAATTTCTCTTTCTGATCTTTCATTGTTAGTGTATAGGAATGCAAGAGATTTTCTGTATAAATGAGCTCTAGTATTTTCTGGTGGTATCTTTAAGACTTCCTATGTATAGTATCATGTCATCTGCAAACAATGACAGTTTTACTTCTTGCCAATTTGGATTCTTTTATTTCTTTTTCTTTTCTGATTGCTGTGGATAGGACTTCAAAAACTATGTTGCATAAAAGTAGTGATCATGGACATCCTTGTTTTGTTCCTGATCTTGGAGGAAATGCTTTCAACTTTTCACCATTGAGAATGATGTTTGCCATGGGATTGTAGTATATGGCCTTTATTATGTTGAGGTAGATTCCCTCTATGCCCACTTTCTGGAGAGGTTTTTTTTTTTTTTTAATCATAAATGGGTGTTGAATTTTGTCAAAAGCTCTGTCTGCATCTATTGATATGATCATGTGATTTTTATGCTTCAATTTGTTATTATGGTGTATCACATTGATTGATTTGCACATAATTGAAGAATCCTTGAATCCCTGGGATAAATCCCACTTGATCACAGTGTATGATCCTTTTAAAGTGTTGTTGGATTTGGTTTGCTAGCATTTTGTTGAGGATTTTTGCATATATGTTCATCAGTGATATAGGCCTGTTTTGTGATATCTTTGTCTGATTTTGGTATCAGGGTGATGGTGGCCCTGTAGAATGAGCATGGGGGTGTTCCTTCCTCTGCAATGTTTTGGAAAAGTTTCAGAAGTCTAGGTGTTAACTCTTTTCTAAATGTTTAAGAGAATTTGCCTGTGAAGCCATCTGGTCTGGGACTTCTGTTTGTTGGAAGTTTTTATTTTTTATTTTATTTTTTTTTATTTTTTTTTGCCTTGTCAGATTCTTTTTTTTTTTTTATTTTTTTATTTTTTTAACATCTTTATTGGAGTATAACTGTTTTACAATAGTGTGTTAGTTTCTCCTTTACAACAAAGTGAATCAGTTATACATATACATATGTTCCCATATCCCTTCCCTCTTGCGTCTCCCTCCCTCCCACCCTCCCTATCCCACCCCTCTCATGGTCACAAAGCACAGAGGTGATCTCCCTGTGCTATGCGGCAGCTTCCCACTAGCTATCTAATTTACATTTGGTAGTGCATATATGTCCCTGCCACTCTCTCACTTCGTCACAGCTTACCCTTCCCCCTCCCCACGTCCTCAAGTCCATGCTCTAGTAGGTCTGTGTTTTATTCCCATCCTACCACTAATCTCTTCATGACATTTTTTTTCTTAGATTCCATATATATGTGTTAGCATACGGTATTTGTTTTTCTCCTTCTGACTTACTTCACTCTGTATGACAGACTCCAGGTCTATCCACCTCATTACAAATAACTCAGTTTCATTTCTTTTTATGGCTGAGTAATATTCCATTGTATATATGTGCCACATCTTCTTTATCCATTCATCTGTTGATGGACACTTAGGTTGCTTCCATGCCGTGACTGTCTTTAAATAAAAACCATTATTTCTCCTACTGGTTCCTTGGCTGCTGCTTCTGTTGTACAGATCTTCCTCAACTTACCATGGGGTTACGTCCCAGTAAACCCATGGTAAGTTGAAAATATCATAAATTGAAAATGCATTTAATACACCTGACGTGTCAAACATCACTGCTTAGCTTCACCTACATTCAGTGCACTCAGAACACCTAGGTTAGCCTATAGTTGGGCAAAATCATCTAATGCAAGGACTATTTTTTAATAAAGTGCTGACCATCTCGTGTAATTTATTGACTACTGTACTGACAAGCAGAGTGCTTGTCTGGGTCCGTGGTGGTTGCATCTATCCGCTGTCTCCTGGTGTGGTCGCGTGGCTGGTGGGGAGCTGGGGCTTTGCCACCCAGCATCAGGAGGAAGTGTCTTTCCCCATACGGTGGGCCCGAGGAAAGCTCAAAATTCAAAAGTCGAAGTAGTTTCTACTGAATGCGTATTGCTTTCGCATTACTGTAAAGTTAAAAAATCCTAAGTTGATTTTCTTACTCGTGAAAAGTATATTCAGTCACTCGGTAATACTGATTTCCGTTCAAGAACGCTATAGTCGAGTTGGAGAGAAAAGATGAACACACAGGAGGAGAGGCAAAGAATTTCCCCCTGAAAACTGGTTGGTATAGCGTGCTCTAGGATCTCAGAGGGAAAAGAATCAACAGAGGGTAGTCCTGGAGGGCTTTACGGAGGAGGTGGGAATTGAGCTTGTTCTTAGCGGATGGTTAGTATTGGAGCAGCTGGAGAGAACAGAGAGAGAGGGAAGGCGTTGAAGATGTGGAACAAGACGGATAAAGCGTGGAGGTGAGCAGAGAGCTGCGTGCTTGTCCCAGCCAATCCTGATGAACTCAAGTGATTAGTTCAGAACCGCTCCCGTGGGGGTGTCATCTCCATCCTCAAGGACCCCAGGAGTGGAGGCAGAGGACAGGTGGCGAGGAACGAGCGCAGCCCTGGGCCACGGGGAAGGTTCACCCACTGCACCCGGATGCCGAGGGGGAGGGGCTCCGAGGAGGGAGGGATGCTCAGGCGGGGACAGCGCTGCACAGATGCAGGGAATGGGGGGCGGGGCTGGGGGTCTTTTCCTATTTGGATTCCTTTTATTTCTTTTTCTTCTCTGATTGCTGTGTCTAGTACTTCCAAAACTATGTTGAATAAGAGTGGTGAGAGTGGGCAACCTTGTCTTGTTCCTGATCTTAGTGGAAATGGTTTCAGTTTTTCACCATTGAGAACAATGCTGGCTGTGTTTTTGTCATATATGGCCTTTATTATGTTGAGGAAAGTTCCCTCTATGCCTACTTTCTGCAGGGTTTTTATCATAAATGGGTGTTGAATTTTGTCAAAAGCTTTCTCTGCATCTATTGAGATGATCATATGGTTTTTCTCCTTCAGTTTGTTGCTATGGTGTATCACGTTGTTTGATTTGTGTATATTGAAGAATCCTTGCATTCCTGGGATAAACCCCACTTGATCATGGTGTATGATCCTTTTAATGTGCTGTTGGATTCTGTTTGCTAGTATTTTGTTGAGGATTTTTGCATCTATGTTCATCAGTGATATTGGCCTGTAGTTTTCTTTCTTTGTGACGTCTTTGTCTGGTTTTGGTATCAGGGTGATGGTGGCCTCATAGAATGAGTTTGGGAGTGTCCCTCCCTCTGTTATCTTTTGGAAGAGTTTGAGAAGGATAGGTGTTAGCTCTTCTCTAAATGTTTGATAGAATTCGCCTGTGAAGCCGTCTGGTCCTGGGCTTTTGTTTGTTGGAAGATTTTTAATCACAGTTTCAATTTCAGTGCTTGTGATTGGTCTGTTCATATTTTCTATTTCTTCCTGGTTCAGTCTCGGCAGCTTGTGCATTTCTAAGAATTTGTCCATTTCTTCCAGGTTGTCCATTTTATTGGCATACAGTTGCTTGTAGTAATCTCTAATAATCTTTTGTATTTCTGCAGTGTCAGTTGTTACATCTCCTTTTTCATTTCTAATTCTATTGATTTGAGTCTTCTCCCTTTTATTCTTGATGAGTCTGGCTAATGGTTTATCAATTTTATTTATCTTCTCAAAGAACCAGCTTTTAGTTTTATTGATCTTTGCTATTGTTTCCTTCATTTCTTTCTGATCTGATCTTTATGATTTCTTTCCTTCTGCTAAATTTGGGGTTCTTTTGTTCTTCTTTCTCTAATTGCTTTAGGTGCAAGGTTAGGTTGTTTATTCGAGATGTTTCCTGTTTCTTAAGGTAGGATTGTATTGCTATAAACTTCCCTCTTAGAACTGCTTTTGCTGCATCCCATAGGTTTTGGGTCGTCGTGTCTCCATTGTCATTTGTTTCTAAGTATTTTTTTATTTCCTCTGTTTAGCCTCCATGTGTTTGTATTTTTTATAGATCTTGTCCTGTAATTGATATCTAGTCTCATAGCGTTGTGGTCAGAAAAGATACTT
>NC_041227.1:110379416-110380435 GCF_002837175.3 Physeter macrocephalus
TTTTTTAAGGATCCTCCATACTGTTCTACATAGCAGCTGTATCAATTTACATTCCCACCAACAGTGCAAGAGGGTTCCCTTTTCTCCACACCCTCTCCAGCATTTGTTGTTTGTAGATTTTCTGATGGATCCTTTGTATTTCTGTAGGGTCAGTTGTAACTTCTCCTTTTTTGTTTCTAATTTTATTGATTTCAGTCCTCTCTCCTTTTTTTTGTGATGAATCTGGCTAAAGATTTATCAATTTTGTTTATCTTCTCAAAGAACCAGCTTTTAATTTCTTTTAATTTATCTTTGCTATTGTTTTTTTATCTCTATTTCATTTATTTCTTCTCTATATTTATGATTTTGTTCTTTCTACTAACTTTGGATTTTGTTTGTTCTTCTTTCTGTAGTTGCTTTAGGTGTTAGGTTAGGTTGGTTATTTGAAATTTTTCTTGTTTCCTGAGGTAAGACCGTATTGCTATAAACTTCCCTCTTAGAACTGCTTTTTCTGTGTCACATAGCATTCGGATCATTGTGTTTTCTTTTCTTTTTCTTGTCTCTAGGTATTTTTTTATTTCCTCTTTGATTTCTTCAGTGATCCATTGGTTGTATAGTAACATATTGTTTAGACTCCATGTGTTTGTGTTTTTTACACTTTGTCTTCCTTTAATTTATTTTTAATCTCATAACAGTGTGGTCAGAAGGGAGAAAGAAAGGAAGGGAGGAAGCAAGGAAGGAGGGAAGAAATGAAGGAAGAAAGCAAGAAAGGAAGGAAGGAAGGAGGAGGAGAGGAAGAAAGGGAGGAAGGCAGGGAGGAAGAAAGGGAGGAAGGAAGGGAGGAAGAAAGGAAGGAAGGAAGGGAGGAACGAAGGGAGGAAGGAAGAAAGGAGGGAAGGAGGGAAGAAAGGAAGGAAGAAAGGAAGAAAGAAAGGGAGAAGACAAAATAAAGTAGGATAAAATATAGTTATTAAACTGAAAAATAAAAAATAAAAAAATAATTATTAAGAAGAAAAATTTCTATTAAAAAAAAGAAAAAA
>NC_041227.1:110380811-110401012 GCF_002837175.3 Physeter macrocephalus
GTTTCTGGGGCTCCTTTAAGCGGCGCGCTTAAACCCCTTCCTAGTGCACCAGGAAGCAAAGAGGGAAGAAAAGGTCTCTTGCCTCTTCGGCAGCTCCAGACTTCTCCCGGACTCCCTCCCGGCTAGCCGTGGCGCACTAGCCCCTTCAGGCTGTTTTCACTCTGCCAACTCCAGACCTTTCCCTGGGATCCAACTGAAGCCCGAGGCTCAGCTCCCAGCCCCTGCCCGCCCCGGCGGGTGAGCAGACAAGCCTCTTGGGCTGGTGAGTGCTGGCCGGAACCGATCCTCTGTGCGGGAATCTCTCTGCTTTGCCCTCCACACCCCGCTGCTGCGCTCTCCTCTGAGGCTCCGGAGCTTCCCCCTCCGGAAGTTTTTAAATCACAGTTTCAATTTCAGTACTTGTGATTGGTCTGTTCATATTTTCTGTTTCTTCCTGGTTCAGTCTTGTAGGGTTGTACCTTTCTAAGAATTTGTCCATTTCTTCTAGGTTGTCCATTTTTTTGCTGTATAGTTGCTTGTCGTAGTCTCTTATTATCCTTTGTATTTCTTTCTTATTTTTGGAATTTTATTTTTTATTTTTTTACAGCATGTTCTTATTAGTTATCTATTTTATACATATTAGTGCATATATGTCAATCCCAATCTCCCAATTCATCTCATCACACCACTCCCCCCGCCACTTTCCCCCTTGGTGTCCATATGTTTGTTCTATACATCTGTGTCTCTATTTCTGTCCTGCAAACTAGTTCATCTGTACCATTTTTCTAGGTTCCACATATATGCATGAATATATGATATTTGTTTTTCTCTTTCTGACTTCACTCTGTATGACAGTCTCTAGATCCATCCAAGTCTCTACAAAGGAACCAATTTCATTCCTTTTTATGGCTGTGTAATATTCCACTGTATATATGTACCACATCTTCTTTATCCATTCATCTGTCAATGGGCATTTAGGTTTATTCTATGACCTGGCTATTGTAAATAGTGCTGCAATGAACATTGGGGTGCATGTGTCTTTTTGAATTATGGTTTTCTTTGGGTATATACACAGTAGTGGGATTGCTGGGTCACATGGTAATTCTATTTTTAATTTTTTAAGGATCCTCCATACTGTTCTACATAGCAGCTGTATCAATTTACATTCCCACCAACAGTGCAAGAGGGTTCCCTTTTCTCCACACCCTCTCCAGCATTTGTTGTTTGTAGATTTTCTGATGGATCCTTTGTATTTCTGTAGGGTCAGTTGTAACTTCTCCTTTTTTGTTTCTAATTTTATTGATTTCAGTCCTCTCTCCTTTTTTTTGTGATGAATCTGGCTAAAGATTTATCAATTTTGTTTATCTTCTCAAAGAACCAGCTTTTAATTTCTTTTAATTTATCTTTGCTATTGTTTTTTTATCTCTATTTCATTTATTTCTTCTCTATATTTATGATTTTGTTCTTTCTACTAACTTTGGATTTTGTTTGTTCTTCTTTCTGTAGTTGCTTTAGGTGTTAGGTTAGGTTGGTTATTTGAAATTTTTCTTGTTTCCTGAGGTAAGACCGTATTGCTATAAACTTCCCTCTTAGAACTGCTTTTTCTGTGTCACATAGCATTCGGATCATTGTGTTTTCTTTTCTTTTTCTTGTCTCTAGGTATTTTTTTATTTCCTCTTTGATTTCTTCAGTGATCCATTGGTTGTATAGTAACATATTGTTTAGACTCCATGTGTTTGTGTTTTTTACACTTTGTCTTCCTTTAATTTATTTTTAATCTCATAACAGTGTGGTCAGAAAAGATGCTTGATAGGATTTCAATTTTCCTGAATTTACTGAGGCTTGATTTGTGACCCAAGATGTGATCTATCCTGGAGAATGTCACATTTGCACTGGAGAAGAAAGTTTATTCTACTGCTTTTGGATGGAATGTCCTATAAATATCAATTAGGTTATCTGGTCTAATGTGTCATTTGAGGCTTGAGTTTCCCTATTAATTTTCTGTCTGGATGATCTATCCATTGGTGTAAATGGGGTGTTAAAGTCACCCAGTATTATTGTTTGAGTGTTGATTTGCATTTTATGGCTTTTACCATTTGCCTTATATATTGAGGTGCACTTATATTGGGTGTATATATGTTTAAAATTATTATATCTTCTTGGATTGATCACTTCATCATTATGTAGTGTCCTTCCTTGTCTCTAATACCAGTCTTTCTTTTAAAGTCTGTTTTGTCTGATATGAGTGTTGTTACTCCAGCTTTCTTTTGATTTCCGTTTTCATGGAATATCTTTCTCCATCCACTCACTTTCAGTCTGTATGTGTCCCTCGGTCTGAATATGATCTCTTGTAGACAGCATATATGTGGGTCTTGTTTTTGTATCCATTCAGACAGTCTATGTCTTTTGGTTGGAGAATTTAAGCCATTTACATTTAAGGTAATTATCGATATGTATGTTGTTATTGTCATTTTCTTAATTGTTTGGGGTTTGTTTTTTTAGGTCTTTTTTCCTCCCTTCCTTTTTTGTTCTCTTCTCTTGTGATTTGATGACCATCTTTAGTGTTGTGTTTGGGTTGATTTTTCTTTTTTGTGTGTGTATCTATTGTAATTTTGTATCTATTGTAGTTTGTAGTATCTACTGTAATTTTTTGTTTGCATTTTCCATAATGTTTTGATATAGCTATGTATATATAGAATATAATATATATATAATATATACAAGGTTGTTTTAAGTTGCTGTTCTCAATTTCAAATGCAATTCCTGTTTCCTGCATTTCTACTCTACTCTCCTCATGGTTGCTGGGTTTAATATCATATTCGTGTATGAGTGATTTCCTGCTTAAACTGTATATTTGCTTTTACCAGTGTTTTTCCAGTTTGTGATTTTATTGTTTCTAGATGTGACCTCTTTTTTCCCCACCTAGACAAGTTCCTTTAGCATTTGATTCAAAGCTCATTTGGTGGTACTGAATTCTCTTAGCTTATTTTTTTTTTTTTTCGGTACGCGGGCCTCTCACTGCTGTGGCCTCTCCCGTTGTGGAGCACAGGCTCCAGACGCGCAGGCTCAGCGGCCATGGCTCACAGGCCCAGCTGCTCCACAGCACGTGGGATCCTCCCGGACCGCACTGCGCCACCAGGGAAGCCCTCTCTTAGCTTTTGCTTGTCTGTAAAGCTTTTGATTTCTCCATGAAATCTGAATGAGAGCCTTTCTGGGTAGAGTATTCTTGGTTGTAGGTTTTTCCCTTTCATTACTTGAAATATATTATGCCACTCCATTCTGGCCTTCAATGTTTCAGCTAAAAAATCAGCCGATAACCTTATGGCTATTCCCTTATATGTTATTTGCTGCTTTTCCCAATTTGCTTTTAATATTTTTTTCTTTGTATTTAATTTTTGTTAGTTTGATTAATATATGTCTCAGCATATTCCTCCTTTGGTTTATCCTGTATGGAACTCTGTGCTTCCTGGACTTGGGTGAATATTTCCTATCTCATGTTAGGGAAGTTTTCAACTCTAATCTCTTCAAATAATTTCTCAGGGCCTTTCTCTTTCTCTTCCTCTTCTGAGACCCCTTTAATGCAAATGTTGATGCACTTAATGTTGTCCCAGAGGTCTCTGAGACTGTCCTCATTTCTTTTCATTCTTTTTTCTTTATTCTGTTCCCTGGAAGTGATTTCCACCATTCTATCTTCCAGCTCACTTTTCCATTCTTCTGCTTCAGTTATTCTGCAATTGATTCCTTCTAGTGTATTTTTCATTTCAATTATTTTATTATTCATCTCTGTTTGTTTGTTCCTTAGTTCTTCTAGGTTCTTTGTTAAGCATTTCTTGTATCTTCTCAATCTGAACCTTCATTCTTTTTCTGAGATTTTGAATCATCTTTACTATCATTACTCTGAATTATTTTTCAGGCAGGTTGCCTATCTCCTCTTCATTTAGTTGTTCTTGTGGGTTTTTATCTTGCTCCTTCATATCAACATGTTTCTCTGTCATTTCATTTTGTCTAACTTACTGTGTTTGTGGTCTCCTTTCTGCAGGCTGCAGGTTCATAGTTCCTCCTGCTTCAGGTGTCTACACCCTGGTGGGTGAGGTTGGTCCAGGGACTTGTGCAATCTTCCTGGTGGGAGGGACTGGTGCCTACCCTCTGGTGGGTGGAGCTGGTCTTATTCCTCTGGTGGGCAGGGCATGTCAAGTGGTGTTTTTTGGGCTGTCTGTGAGATTATTCTGACTTTAGGCAGCTTGTCTGTTGATGGGTGTGGCTGTGTTCCTGTCTTGCTGGTTGTTTGGCCTGAGGCTTTCCAGCAAAGCAGCCTGCAGGCTGTTGGGTGGGGTCAGGTCTTGGTGCTGAAATGGGGACCTCCAGGAGAGCTCAAACTGATTAATATTCCCTGGGACCTCTGCCACCTGTCCCTTTGAACCCACAGTGAGCTACAGCCAACCCCTGCCTCCCCAGGAGAACCTCTAAGACCCCTAGGTATGTCTAGCCCAGGTTCCTATGGAGCTACTGCTTTGTGCTGGATCCCAGTGCATGTGAAACCATGTGTGAGCCCTCCAAGGTGGTGTTTCTGTTTCCCCCAGCTCTGTGGAGCTCCTGCACTCAAGCTCCACTGGCCTTGAAGGTTAAATGCTCTGGAGGTTCTCCCTCCTGATGCCAGACCCTCAGACTGTCTTGGAGGTTTATTTTTATGTGGGAACATTTGTGTATAGCCTGGATGGGTTTAATTTTTTTTTTTTTTTTTTTTTGATGTGAGGGCTGTTTTTATTATGGATGATTGTCACCTCTTTCCTCAGTGTATGCTGGTCATTATCCCTCTGATTGGGGGTTTGACTGGTGTTGTGGCAACCGCAGCCTAACATGGATATTGAGCAGGGCCTCCCCTTTGCTTTGTGGGTGTCACTTCCCTGTCAGGGGCATGGTCTGCAACCTTGTGTTACAGTAGAGGTCCCCAGATCTGTTTCTTAGTTGTGCTTCTGATCTGCCATGTGAGGTAGGTGGGACTGGAGCACTCCCACAGGGAGAGAAGCAACTGAGTATTCCTCCTCTGGAGTTGTTCACCTGTGGGTGTGCTTGTTGTGTCCCCTTTTGTCCGTTGTGTAGGCTCACAAATTACACGGTTGTCGGTACTCCTCTTGGTCCCACCTTAACCGTGGGTTATGCTGGCAATTGGCCATGGTGACTCTCAGACATTGTTTTCACCAGGTCACCAGCTCAGATCCACTGAAGTCAGGTCCTAGGACTGCAATAGTCATGCATCTGGACCTGCTGTGGGAGCTATGGAGGCAGCTCAGACTCTGGCCTGGCCCAACTTCCATGTGTACATGCCCACAAAGCCCACAGTTGCTAAAGCCAGACCTGTCTCAGCTGCAAGGGCGCTTGCTGTCCTTTTAGATGTTCCACAGATGTTGAATTTAGGAAGCCATCAGTGGAGGTATAACTCTGTGGTTCATGCAGCTGTGAGGAGAGATTTCAACTCTTCTTCCTTAGCCACGTGGCCCCTGGGTCTCAGTTGTTTTTTCAGCCCCATCTCTGCATGTGGGCCACCCACGACCATCTGCTCCCAAGGCTGCCAGAGCACATGAGCCCGTCAGGTGGGAGGAGGTAAAGGCAGCAATCAGGGCATGCAGGCTGCACAGGCAGGAGGATGCCTGGGTGGCTATTGGTATGTGCGAGCCCATCGCACAAGAGGAAGCCAAGGTGGTGATCAGGGCAAGTGGGCTGCCCAGGCAGGAAGGGGCCACAACAGTGATCAGGGTGAGCAGGTCGCCCAGGTGGGGAGGGAGCAGAGGAGGCTATGACCAGGGACGCCCAAGCTACTCCAGTGTGAGCCCTCCCTGGGCCCTGCACGTGAGGAGAGAGGCTGCAATGGTGGCCCTGCCCTTTGTGTATCACTCAACAATGGCACTTTGCTTCTATGGTGGCCTGCACTTCCTCCACGAGCATTGGTTGCAGATTTCCTCATTCCTGTCCCTTCAGGCTGTCTCCTCACAGCCAACATCAGTCGCCCCCCCAGATCTATCCAAACTCCACATTACAGCACCCAGTCCCCATGCACACTTGTGGACACCTGTCTCAGGCTGGGGTGTGCAGGGCCGTGGCACAGACCAGCTGTGTAAGTCTCACTCTGTCCTGCCTGTCACAGACCAGTTGCTGAGCTCTCCTCCGAGCCCCTGAAGCTCCGCTTGTGTCCCAGCTGATCTTGCCGCTGGTGAGGAGGCTTCCCCGAATGTGAGACCCTCTCCTTGCTTTCAGCTCCCCCTCAGGGGCACAGGTCCCATCCACTTCCTCTCTTCTTCCTTCTCCCTTCTTCTTTCTTTCATCCTACCCATTTATGTGGGGATCTTTTTTGTCCTTTTAGGTGTCTGAGGTCGTCTGCTAGAGTTTAGCAGGTCCTCTGTGAGAATTGTTCCATTTGTAGATGCATTCTTGATGCGTTTGTGGGGAGAGATGAATTCCACGTCCTCCTACTCCTCCGCCATCTTGACTACTCCCATCATTACTCCAATAGTACGTTCTTATTGTGAGATTTTTGAGGTCTTTTTTCTTACTTTGAAAGTTTGTAATCTATAAAAAATATTGAATCACTGTGTTGTAACCTGAAATTAATATAATATTGTAAATCAACTATACTTTGGTAAAAAAAGAAAGTGTATCTCATTTTTTTTCTGTCCCCTGGTTAAAAATCCCTAGAAAATATAAAAAAAAAGCTCTGGGCCTGTTTCATGAACAGAGGATAGATAAGCCTGAGAGACTCTTCTCTGCTGCAGTGAACAATTGACTGTACTCAGCCCAGAAGCAGGGAAGATGGTAGCTAAGATGCAAGGAGCAGGGCCAGAGGAGAAGAAAGATGGTGAGAGAGGAGTAGGGGATTTGAACTAATGAGCCACTTTTGGAATAAGAACGATCGTTGATGTTTCTATGAATAGTTAGGCTCTTCTTCCACAATGGTCAAAGAAGAGAGCAGAGGAAACAGTACTGACTTGGCCAACTTGAACTTCTAAGTTTGAAACACTAAAAGTTTTTCTATAACCATATTTTACATCTATTTAAAGTGAAGAAAACATCTCAGTTTGTCTGGGACTGAAATTCTTGCATCTCAGAAACCCTCTCTGTCCCAGGCAAACCAGGATGGTTGGTCACCCTATGATGCATTCCAGATACACAGGAACCGTACTTCTTTCAAATATGGTAACTCCTGATTCCCCTAAAAGTACACATATATATGTCAGGCCATTGAGTTCCCATTTTTGTGTAGAAGATATGCCAACCCTACTGCATCCAGGGAACCAAAAAGTTTTCTCCTGCTTCTATTTATCCAAGAAAGAATTAAGGCCTTGATAATATAAAATAGCTTATTACATTATTCTCTCTCCTTTGTGTTCTAAGAAATCCCTTCCTGCCAGAATATTTTGAGCTCTTTTCTCTTGCTCTTGAAAACATATTTTCCAACATAATGTAGATGGAGTACAACTGCTGGCTAATTAAGTTTTGACACATCACCATACTCTATGAGATGGCTATAGCATGCTTCATGTAGGAGGGGAAAAAAATTAGAAAGAGTATAATCAGGTTTTCATCCCTTCTAACATAAGTATCCTAATGCCATCTGTTACCTTCCGTGGAGGATGCTTCACGTTAGGAGGTAATGCTTTACTATGAATAATATGGATATAATTGCAATTTTCTCTTTAAGAATGTGTTTGGGGCTTGTTGGGAAGAGAGGAACAGTCCAACTTTACACTTCATCCATACACTGAGGACAAGAGAATAAGCATCTACTATATGCAGTGATGGGGAGGGAGAGAATAAACCTGCAGTATGATAAGTAATAGTGAATCTATCAAATTATTATAATAAAGGTATAAACATTATCAAGTAGGCTACTTCCAATCAGCCCCTGAAAACTATCCTCTGAATGTCCAAGCCTTTGAAGAAATAGAACATTTCTCAGTTTCTAGTAGAGGGTTGCAAAGAAACTCTCCTTTGAACCAAAAGTATAGATCATAAGCTTTTACAACACTAATTACCCTTTGTCACATTTATCACATTTCTGTTTTAACATGTCTGTTTTAATATAAGTCTGTTTTATTCATTCTCTCTTCTCCATTAGATGATAATCCTTGAAGATAAAGATCAAGTGTTCTTTACTATATATCCCCAGAACCCAACACAAAGAATGGCAACAAGAAGGCACTTAATGAACATTTGTTGAATGAGCAAGTGGATGAGTGAGGAGCAACATGTCCCTCTTCTGAGAGGCTATGACACCTCATTATGTCTCTTTCACATCACTCTTCCCACTGTATTATACTTTTAGATTTAATTGTCTGCTTCCCCACTATAGGCTGCCTGAAAGCCACCATCACTGAATCCCCAGGACTTTCAGAGTATGTGGCATGCAATAAATGAGTCTTGCATGAATGGCTGAATAAAAGAGTATGATACAACTGGTATTCCTTTGATTTTGCTGAGAGTTGTAATATGCCGAATTTATAGTGGGCATTATACAGAAACTTCATCCATCAATATTTTAGATAACCATAGCCTGATAAGCTTTTCTTCCCTGCCAGGAGCAATCAGAACTCTGCGTAGATAGCTGTTGTCATTATAGAGAGCACTGAATTAAGAGTTGAGATCAGATTCCATTGTCACATATTTACAAGCTCATCGTGTGGTCTTGGCAGGTAACTGTTCTCATTGTCCCTGATTTTCTGTAACATGGGCATTAATATTGCCTGGTGTCCTAATCTCTTAAGGCTCTTGTGAGGAACAAGTGAAAAAAGATGAAAGAATAAATCACCATGGACTCCTGAGGTGGCTTATTTCCTCACTTTGTGATTCACCAGAGGCACCTTTCCATTTCTGAGCAGTCTATAAATATGTTCTTCTTTTGGTGAACTATAAAATAGGGCCTCCAAGGAAGAACAGTAGGAAATGCCTTTCTACCTGATGAAGACCAAAATCTAACCTAGGTTTCCTGGAGACCCCAAAAGACCTTTTGAGAACAAATATTGCCTAGTTAGTCATCTCCAGAAAAGAAAGTCCACGTTGCTTGTTTATTTTAAATACAGTTTTGTGTTTTTCCATAGTAAAAGTAACAAGGGCTTATAAGAGACAATCAAGAAATAAAGAAAAGAAATAAGAAAAAGGCACACACAGTCCCTTCTTTGAGAATCAACCACCTTTAATATTATACTGTATTTCTCGCCAATATTTTTCAATAAGTAGTTTTTCTTTTGCAAAAGATAAAATTTTATATCTTACTTTTTTTCATTTCTTCACTTTATTATCAACTCTCAATAATGTCATCTTATACTGACTGGATAACTCAGCCTCAGATTAACTCAGATTATTGTGAATATGAAATGAGAGAGTGAATCTATTCCTAAGGATTAATGTGGGCTCCTTCTATCATCAAAGATGACATCATCATCATAATTATTATGATATCTGTAGTTTACTTAATGTTCTCTTATCTTGAACATGTAACATATTTCTGAATTTTGGATGTTACGAATAAGTTCCTTGATGCTAACTCCTTCCCTAATAGAGTAGTCCAAAATACTAAGTTGTTATTTAACTCTTGTTTTGTCATGATTATTTAAAACCTCCCCAAATGCAAGGAACAGGAGATTTTTAAAAATAACGTGCTAATAATTCTTTTTCTCCTTTAGCCTTTCTGCACTGGACTAGCAAGCAATGTACATGGGTATTATAGCTGGGATATCAGAAAGCCTGTGAGAATTTACCAAATTCTTGGTGCTCATGTTCATAAGTGTGTCTGCTGACATTTGTAGCTTAGGGTATTTATCCTTTTAGTAGACCTTTACCTTCTCATCATCATAATTCCCAAGCAACACTAAATAGAAGCTGGCTGTATGCTGGGCCCTCGTTTTACATGCGGAGCTGCTAGATAGTTCCTGTCAGCCTGGTCCTATAAGGTGTGTTGGGGGCCAGACTAAAGCAGAAAGTGTATTCATAGAGGTAGTACACAAGTAGTTAAGCACAAGGACTCTGGATTCACATGGGACCCCAGTTCTGCTACTTTTTAGCTGTATGGCCTTGAGTAAGTTACTTAACCTTTCTAAGCTTCTTTTGCTGATGTCTATGATAGGGGTAATAGCAGTACATCCCTCATAGGATTATGAGGATTTGTAACCATATTATATGTGAAGTGCTCAGTGCAATGTCTGGTACATGAACATGCTCAACAAATATTAGCCCCTGTTGTTATCATCATCAGTATCATTCCCTCTCCTTCTCCTTTTCTGTCTCCTGCTCTAGGTGGCCTGAGGTAACATTTATGGGACAGAACATCACTTATGATCAAGGAGAGGAACTGAGATGGTAGCCTAGAAAGTGATAGCAAGTATGAAATCTTAAACTTGAGATAAGGCTGATCATAAGAACGTGAGTGAAGGCATCTGTCTTAGGATAGATGGATAGAGTAGCTCAGGTTGTAGAAAGACGTTTAAGACCAAGTTTATGAAAAGTGTGAGAACTTTACATCAAAGGTCTATTTTTATCTGGCTTTTATTTGGCCCCAGACAAAGGGTGAATTTATTAACTAAAAGGTCCACTCTTCACTTGATACTATCCATTTGTGGCTTTAAAAAATATATATATATAGCGAGAGAGGAATAGAGTTAAGAGAGATAGGGATAGATACATAGATAGATGATAGATGAGACTCAGAATTGACAAAACACAAACTGTTTCACGTAAGCATAACTAGGAAGTGATACCTTTATATGATACATATAGGTTAGAGCTCACTTTGTCTTAGATTTGTAGTAATGTATAAATAATAATTCTATTGTTCTTTAATGCACAATCTAGCCAGATATGGCATATACAGCATATACATGGGTGGTATAAGATATATGTGAGCTGTCTAGGGGAGGCATCTGATATGAGGAGCTTTACTCCAGATTGACTGAGAAAGAGAAGAGTACATACACCACCCCATGAGCCAGAAACACTGAAGGAAAAACAATCAGTAGTGTCTCTCTCTGTGTTGTTGTTTTTTTCTGGTTTTTTTTTTTTGTTTTTTTTGTTTTTTTTCCGGATGAGGAGCAGAAACTATGGGTTGAGTTTCTTTGTGTATATCAGAGACCCATAAAGCCCATACCTCTCTTAACCATAAAGGAAACCAATTTGTAAAGAATAGTTTTTGCTGCTTGATTTTAACTAGATTCATTTGTACGGGTTATTTTCATTCTCATTTGCCATTGGTTGTAGGCAAGAGCAGTCAAAGTAAATATTTGTAATCAGGGACCTGAGTTTCCAATATTTTAGCTCCTGATTTTTCACTTATTACAAAATTACATGTCATGAGCTTGGTGTTCTCTGACTTTTTTTGCTGGTGTGGAAGAGTGGAAGAGAATGGACTATACACTCAGACAGACCTTGGTTTAAATATCAACTTTGCTGTTTAATAGCTTTGTAACCTTGGGGAAATTTCTGAACTTCTATAAACCTCAGTTTTGTCATCTGTACCTCATGGGATGGCTGTGAGTATTAAATAAATAATAATCATAAAGAACTTAGCAAAATATATGGAAAGTAATAAGTACTCATTAGAGGGTAGTTATGATTTTTACTATTAGTATTCCCATAATTATGTCAAATTACTATCACTATTACATCTATTATTTTCATTACTGTTATTATTATTCTTTATAATTCTGTCATCTGGTTTTCTGATCTCTCCAAAGACCTTATGACAGCTAAAAATATAAGCTCTTACTAAACAGTAGCAACAAAGCTCTCTTTTACATTCCTTTAGACTGTCTACTTCCTGTGGATGACTTAGTAAGTGTGTGTTCTACATAATAAAGATGACAACACTGTAACCATTCAATGATTCAAGGATGCAGGAAATGTCTAGGGGAGATTAGGATTTCACTGGGATTCCAACCAATAGCATTTGGAATGCTACCGGGATTTGGAAATAATCATCACATCAATGTCATCCCCTTCTGTGGTGTGGGCAGAGAGGAATATTTTTAGTGACCAGAAGGTGATGGAGGTGGGAAGACAGTATTTCCTGATTAGGTTGGTAATTGCTCTCAGTTTATTCAACATTACTATTGAATTAGTATTGAAAAGGTAATTTCATGCTTCATGAAGTGGCAAATTTTATTTGTATGCTGGGAAAGCAAGGGAACAAATGTGGCACTAACAGTAATAATTACATCCCACCCTAAAACAAGGCAAGGTAAACATTTCACATCACTTTGGCATGAAGCTTGCTTTCCATTACCACTTTTTAATAGACTAAGGACAGGACATCCTAAGATAACAGAAGTCCTTTTGTTGGAATTTGTTGGCCTGATTTTTTTCTAAGTAACAAATTATTGCATTCTGTTTGTTCTGCTAAGTAAGAAATTTGTCACGTGCTACCATAAACAAATGAATTGCCCATATTTACTTATATGTAGGTATGAATAAGCTAGAAACATTCTCTGCATCTCCATGTTTTCATCATACTCTATCCAGCTTTCATCATGGCTTTGATTTAAGAGCTTCAGTCCTTGAGGAAGGAGTTGGTAGGAGAACAGATTTGCCCCCTGACCATTAATTCCTTTATTCTTCACTTTGTACATGTGGGTAGTGATTTCTTTTTCAATGATGTTACTTCTATGGATGTTTCCATCTGAAGAACTTTACTTGGACTCACTAATGTTTTCTCAAAGAAGGAGGACTTTGCTCCTCCTTGGGACTAGACTAATGAATAACTGTGGTCAGTTTCAGAAGCAGCCTTACACATTAATCATGGTGTTTATCGTGGGTAGAATTTTGACATCATTTGCACCAATGCTTCATATAAAGCCCCAGGAGAAATTTCTGTTAGACCAAAGTGCCTGGGGAAATGGTACCTCTTGAGAGTATAGCAGCTGTTTTGCATGGTTATTATGGTTTCTGTGACCATTATATTGGTTATGTTTTCCTTCTTGCTTTGAGCACTAGGAGGCTCAGTGTTGGTTTAAAGCTCACTTAGCCCAGGATTGATGTGAACTCATCTAGCCATTGTGTCCTCTTACTACTATAACCTTGTCTTGCTTCCACCTTAATTAATTAAATTATTTTTGTTAGTTTTTTGAATTACAAAAGTAATGTTACATATTTAGATAAAACAACAAAAACAATAAATAGTTGTAATAAGTCCCAGGTGTCACTCTCTAGGAAAAGTCATTTTTGCTAGTTCAGCAGTGTATATCCTTTCAGATGTAATATAATAAATATATTATTTATGTATAACACATAGTTATACATAAATAATATATGTACATATATACATACACGCATATGTGTGTGTATGTGCACACACACACATGCACTCTTTTCTTAACTCAGAAGTATGTTCTTCCATGGCATTTCACAAAGATCTGCATTATTTTTAAAAGTTGCTTAGTATTGTGTAGTATAGCTGGACTGTACTTTATCTGGCCATTCCATCATCAGAATTGAAGTTATCTTCAATTATTCTCTCTTCAAATAATCATACATTGAGTATCCTTGCATGATAGATTTCTAGAGGTAATCTTGCTATTTCAAAAGATCTATGTTTTAAAATTTTTGGTAAGACCTTCTAAATTTCTCTCCAAAAAAAAAATGAACCAGTCTAAATATCTGCCAAAAAATATATGAATGTTTGTTTCCCCACATCCTAACCAAACTGATTATTGGCAGACATAATTTTTTTTTCAATCTAATGGATAAAAACTATCTCTTGTTGGATTTGGAACAAATGAAAATATCTCTGAGTACAAGGACCAAGTCCTCCTGGGAGCCGACACTCTTTCTCCCCGGCATCCAGATCCTGGGCCACTGTGTGTTCAAAGCTGGCTACAGTAGGCATTCCGGTCAGGGAACTGAAGCCCAGGAGGTCTCAAGGCCAAGATCACAGTATCTTCTAAGTGCAGGAGTGGATAAAGAAGACAGCAAAAGGGACAGAAGTCTACTTGCCACAGACTTTCCCTCACTTTCAGAAAATAAAAATGTTCCAGAAAACAAAACAAACAAAAAAACCATCTCTTGTTTCAACATGCATTTCTCCCATTACCAGCATGAACATCTGTTGCAATGTTTTACTGGCCAATTCTATTTCTTCCTTGGTAAGTTGCCATTTCTTTACTGGCTTTTTTCCTTCCTAACTTATAGGTTTTTTTTGTGTGTTATGAGTGCTAAACCTTTATTAACTAGAGTGCAAATATTTTTCTCCTCCTTCTTTTAAGCAATCAATGGGTTTTTCTACATAAAATGTTTAATTTTTTGTTACCAAAGTTGAGAGTCTTTATGATTTTAATGTTTCATGTTTTATAAAGAGTTCTCATTTTTCCTCGTTTCCAAGAAGTCTGCAAGGTCAATTTTTATTTCCTCTTTACATAAAATTTTATGTATATGAGTCCTTAAAAAATGTCTGAAGATTTTTATTTTCCTTTACTTTTTTTTTTTTTTGTCGTTGTTACACTTGCACCATCCTCAGAGAATGTAATTTGTAGGACTTGAGATTTTGTGTATTTATTGAGAGCTTCTTTAAGGCCTAGTATGTGATCAATTTTAAAAAATATTTCATGTGGTCAATTTTTAAAAATATTTCATAGTCATCTAAAAAGAGTGCATAGTCTCAGGATGTCGGGAACAAAGTCCAGGTTATTTTCCCCTTCCTTTCTTTATTTCACCCCCTTTCCCTCTTCCTTCTGTTCCTTCTTTTCATCTCTGCCTCTCCTCTCCTTCTCATTCTTTCTAGACTGTTAACTATGTTATTCAAATCCTCTATATCCTTACTTTTGTGACTACAGAATTCAATTAAAAAAATCTTCTAGTTTTTTAAATAAAATTCTCCTTTTGTTGTCCTTAATTTTTAAATGTATTGTCATGGGTATTAACATACACAGGTGTTATATTATTAGAACACATGTTTTTATCAATATAAATTATACTCTTTTTTGTATATAATGCTTTTTTTCTTGAATTCTACTTTGTCTGTAACTGCCAAGTGTTTGTTGTACTGGCATTGGCCTCATAAATCTTAGTCCATTCCTTTATTTTTAACTTTTTCTGGTTTTATTTTCTCTTTAAACAAATATGATTATATTGTTTTGTTTATTTTTTCCCCCACTCCAACTGAGTCCTTTAAGTAAAAAACTTCAACTGATATTCAGTCATTATAATGTCTGATATGCTTGTTATTTCATGTTTTTCATACTTTATCATATTTTCTTGGTTATTTTTTCATTTTACATTTTAGTAGTTTAAAAGTTCCACCTTGGGCTTCCCTGGTGGCACAGTGGTTCAGAATCTGCCTGCTAATGCAGGGGACACGGGTTTGAGCCCTGTTCTGGGAGGATCCCACATGCCACGGAGCAACTAGGCCAGTGAGCCACAACTACTGAGCCTGTGCGTCTGGAGTCTGTGCTCCGCAACAAGAGAGGCCGCGATAGTGAGAGGCCCGTGCACCACGATGAAGAGTGGCCCCTGCTTGCCACAACTAGAGAAAGTCCTTGCACAAGAAATGAACACCCAACACATCAAAAATAAATAAATTAATTAATAAACTCCTACCCCCAACATCTTCTAAAAAAAAAAAAATTCCACCTTATATTTTTGTTCTTCTAGTGGTTATCCTTAAACTCTTCACAAACAAATTATTTTCCTTTCTCCATAAAAATGGAGCAGTACCTACAGCCACCTTGCTTAAAATAAGAGCTGTGTAACCAGGTATTTTACATCATTCCTTTATTTCTTCCTTACTACTTCCTGTGTACTGTTAAAATTATCTTGAATTTTGGTTCCAGGTGATTAATTTTTCACTTTGTGCCTCTTCTGTTTTATGAATACCTACTTGACAGTTCCATTAAATTTCACTGCCATATTTTCAACAATTACTTAGTATTAACTCAGTTTTACTGATATCATTGCTCTTTTTATTGGTATGCTATGTATTTCTGTTTCTCAGCTTTATTTTGCTGAAGTACAACCAGAAATTTTATCTTTTTTGAAGTTTTGTTTTCAGAAAGGCTATGTGGATGGTAAAATCTCTGAATTCTTATATATCTAAGAATGTCATTTCACCCCTGCTTCATACTTTAATGATAGGACTCAAATTTCAAAATGCATTTCCTTAGCTCTTTTTAGGCATTGGTCACTGTTCTCCTGCTTTCTGTATTATAGATGAGAAGATCGAGGCTAGGAATTAAAGTCATGGGTTTCAGAAATAGGCAACCTAAGTTTTAATTCCATATCTACTACTTACTGTCTGTATGACTGCTTAACTTCAGTGTGGTTCTGCTTCCTCGTGCATATATATATATATATATATATATATATAATAAGCATAAGGTACAGGGTCCTTGCATGGTGAAAGTTAAAGTAAAATCCTTAGCACAAATAAATAATGGACTCAGTGATGAGAATGATAACAGTTCCTTTATACCAACCTTATAAATTTTTTCCCTCTGGAAGCTTATAGGATTTTTCTTCATACTTGAGGATCCCAATTTTTTTACAATTTTGCCATAGAGGACTCAGTTGGCTTTTTTCTCTGAAACTCTTTTCAGCTCAGAGACATTTCTTATATTATTTGTTTGGTCACATCCTACCCACTAAACATATGTGTTTCTTTTATTCTTCCTATACAGCTATGGTGTCTGCTGAATCTGTTCTCCATGTATATTAATTCCCTATTGCTGCTATAACAAACTACAACAAAACAAATGTCTTATTTTATTCTGGAGGTCTGAAGTCTGAAATTGGCTTCACTGGGCGAAGATCAGTGTGTCAGCAGAATGACATTTATTCTGTAGGCTCTAGGGGAGAAACCACTCATTTGCCTTCTCCATCTTCTAGAGGCTACCTCCATTCCTTGGTTCGTGGCCCCTCCTTTTTTCCTCAAAGTTAGCAGCACAGGATCTTTAAATCTCTCTCTGGCTTTGATATTGTTCCTTGTTCTTTCACTTATAAGGACCTGTGTTGAACCCACATTGAACCCACCTGAATAATCCAAGATAGGGTCCCCATCTCAAGATCCATAACTTAATCACATCTGCAAAGTTATTGGCCATGGAAGGTAACTTATTCGCCATTTTTAGGGGTTAGATATGGGCATCTTTTTAAGGGTCATTATTCTGCCTAAGAAACCACTCTCTGCTTTCTTTATAAAGACCACCTGTTTGGATTTTTACTTTGTTTTCTGAGCAAGTTATTTGCCTTACTTTCCAGATCTCAGAGACAGGCATACATTTTATTTCTGCAATATTTTTAATTTTCAATAATTCTGATTCATCTTTTTTTTTTAACATCTTTATTGGAGTATAATTGCTTTACAATGGTGTGTTCGTTTCTGCTTTACAACAAAGTGAATCAGTTACACATATACATATGTTCCCATATCTCTTCCCTCTTGCATCTCCCTCCCTCCCACCCTCCCTATCCCACCCCTCTCGGTGGTCACAAAGCACAGAGTGTTTTACATCTTTACTGCTTTTCTGTTTACTTATTCTTCATCTATTAAGAGAGAACTGTTAATGCTTCTCATTCACATTGTGTACTCATCCACTTCTATTTTTAATTTTTTCCAACTACTTGCCTTATATCTTGAAGCTACGCTATTGCATGCATACAGGTTTAGAATTGTGATATCTACCTAGAGGATTGTGCCTTCCTGTCTTAATATGTATTTTTCTGATATAGTATAGCTACTGATATAGTATAGCTACCATGCGAGCCATGGTTCTGCTGCCTGGCATACAGTTTGTTTGGCCAAGCAGGCTACAGTGACCTTAAACTGACTCTAGGCCCCTCATGTAAGCAGATGTCCTAGATAGCAGCCCACAGAGGCACAAGCAAATATAAGTTCCTGATACAACTTTCCCAACAGCCCTTGTGATCAACAGTTTCCCTTTTATCCCAGTGCCTGTATTTCTTAGGTACCCCTTAGATAAGAACTTTGTGGGCCTTACCAAAACCCTACTCTTTTGGTTTGAATTGACCAATCCAGACCTCGCCTGGGCATCCCAAAGCACTCCACCCACTGACCCTAATGAAGGCATGTGTCCCAGGTCCTGCTTTTCTCTCTGCCTGTACTCTGCCCTGACCTCATGTGGACCCTCCAGGTGTGCTGTGTATTACCTCTAGGACCTGGAGGAGGTTTAAAGAATAAACTTCTTTATTTCAATTTCTCCTGTTGTCTGTTATTGAACTGTGGCTCTCCATCCATTACTCTTTGCTCTATTAGCAAAAGTTAATTTAACAAAGTCTTAACATACACAAACTTTCTTTTGGTTAGTTTTTGCAAAGTATGTATTTATTGATTATTTTACCTCTAACCTCTGTGAGTTCTTTAAGATGGCTCTCTTGTAAACAGCATGTAATTATTATAGTTGTCCCTTTGTGTCTATGGGGGATTGGTTCCAGGACCTGCTTCTGTGGATTCTAGATACGTGTATATGTATAACTGAATCATTTCACTGTACACCTGAAACTATCACAACATTGTTAATCACCTATACTCCAATATAAAATAAAAAGTAAAAAAAATAAAATCCGTGTTATCAAGTACTATAGTCAGCCCTTTGTATCCACAGTTCTGAATCCATGGATTCAACCAATCACAAATTGTGTAGTACTATACATATTAATTGAAAAAAACTGCATATAAGTGGACTCCTGCAGTTCAAACCAGTTTTGTTCAAGGGTCAACTATATTTTAATCCAATTTGCCAATATAAGTCTTTTACTGGAATATGCAACCCATCTATATTACATATAATTACATTAATGTAGTCACTAAGTTTAATATATTCTCTTACTATAATTCTCCATGTAGCCAAACTGTTTTATATTTTTTTCTCTCAATTTCTGCCTCCTTTTATATTAATTACTTAGCTTTTCCTCCATTACCTTGCTCATTATTTATTCTTCTACTACTCTTTTAGTGGTTACCCTTGAAATAACAATATGCATGCTTTGTTCAATACAATTTAATACAAATCATTGCTTTTACCACATACTCAATAATATTATATTCTTAACATTTGTTAACAACACTGACTGCCCCTTGCAACATTTGAATTATCACTGCCATACATTTTAATTCTCTCTATATTTTACATATCACAAGCCATTACTGTTATTGTTTTGTACCAATAACCTATTATTGTTCATTAATATTTACCCACATATTTTTACTTTATTGCTTTCCTTGTTTCCTGAAAATCCATGTTTCTCTTGGAAATTTTTTCTTGCTAGAAAAACATCCTTTAGTATTATATGTAGTGCACATATTCCAGTGACAGATTGTCACTTTTTGTCTATCTGAAAATATCTTCACCTTTACTTTTAAAGAATAATTCTGCTGATTATAGAGTTCCAGCTTGGCAGTTATTCTCCTTCAGCCCTTTAATGATACCATTCCACTGTAGTTTAACCTTCAACATTTATGTTGTAAAGTCAGCCATTATTCTTACTTTTGTTACTTTTAAGGTAACTTTTTTTTTCTTTTTTTGCTTCTTTTAAGATTTGATTTTTCTAAAACACTTTCAGAAGTCTTATGATTACTTCTCTAGGTATTCTTTGTGTATATTGTGTTTGGGCTTTTTGAGTATATGAACTGATGTATATTGTCAGTTTGGGAAATTTCAAAAGATTCTTATTGCTTTCTTTCTCCCTTTTTAAATTTTTGGCATTAAAATTATACATACATTAGAACTAGTGGAAAACAGAATGTAAATAGAGCTGCAATGAACATTTTGGTACATGACTCTTTTTGAATTATGGTTTTCTGAGCGTATATGCCCAGTAGTGGGATTGCTGGGTCGCGTGGTAGTTCTATTTGTAGTTTTTTAAGGAACCTCCATACTGTTCTCCATAGTGGCTGTATCACTTTATATTCCCACCAACAGTGCAAGAGTGTTCTCTTTTCTCCATACCCTCTCCAGCATTTATTGTTTCTAGATTTTTTGGTGATGGCCATTCTGACCAGTGTGAGATGATATCTCATTGTACATTTGATTTACATTTCTCTAATGATTAATGATGTTGAACATTCTTTCATGTTTTTTTTTTTTTAATTGAGCTGCATGAGTTGTTTATATATTTTGGAAATTAATCCTTTGTCAGTTGCTTCATTTGCAACATTTTGTCCCATTCTGAGGGTTGTCTTCTGGTCTTGTTTATGGTATCCTCTGCTGTGCAAAAGCTTTTAAGTTTCATTAGGT
>NC_041227.1:110401178-110402731 GCF_002837175.3 Physeter macrocephalus
AGATTGCTTTTGCTATTTGGGGTCTTTTGTGTTTCCATACAAATTGTGAAATTTTTTTTTCTAGTTCTGTAAAAAATGCTAGTGGTAGTTTGATAGGGATTGCATTGAATCTGTAGATTGCTTTGGGTAGTAGAGTCATTTTCACAATGTTGATTCTTCCAATCCAAGAACATGGTATATTTCTCCACCTATTTGTATCATCTTTAATTTCTTTCATCAGTGTCTTATAGTTTTCTGCATACAAGTCTTTTGTCTCCTTAGGTAGGTTTATTCCTAGATATTTTATTCTTTTTGTTGCAATGGTAAATGGGAGTGTTTTCTTAATTTCACTCTCAGATTTTTCATCATTAGTGTATAAGAATGCCAGAGATTTCTGTGCTTTAATTTTGTATCCTGCTACTTTACCAAATTCATTGATTAGCTCTAGTAGTTTTCTGGTAGCATCTTTAGGATTCTCTATGTATATTATCATGTAATCTGCAAACAGTGACAGCTTTACTTCTTCTTTTCTGATTTGGATTCGTCTTATTTCTTTTTGTTCTCTGAATGCTGTGGCTAAAACTTCCAAAATTATGTTGAGTTAGAGTGGTGAGAGTGGGCAACCTTGTCTTGTTCCTGATCTTAGTGGAAATGGTTTCAGTTTTTCACCATTGAGGATGATGTTGGCTGTGGGTTTGTCATATATGGCCTTTATTATGTTGAGGAAAAGTCCCTCTATGCCTACTTTCTGCAGGGTTTTTATCATAAATGGGTGTTGAATTTTGTCAAAAGCTTTCTCTGCATCTATTGAGAAGTTCATATGGTTTTTCCCCTTCAATTTGTTAATATGGTGTATCACGTTGATTGATTTGCATATATTGAAGAATCCTTGCATTCCTGGAATAAACCCCACTTGATCATGGTGTATGATCCTTTTAATGTGCTGTTGCATTCTGTTTGCTAGTATTTTGTTGAGGATTTTTGCATCTATGTTCATCAGTGATATTGGCCTGTAGTTTTCTATCTTTGTGATGTCTTTGTCTGCTTTTGGTATCAGGGTGATGGTGGCCTCATAGAATGAGTTTGGGAGTGTTCCTCCCTCTGCTATCTTTTGGAAGAGTTTGAGAAGGATAGGTGTTAGCTCTTCTCTAAATGTTTGATAGAATTCGCCTGTGAAACCATCTGGTCCTGGGCTTTTTTCTGTTGGAAGATTTTAAATCACAGTTTCAATTTTAGTGCTTGTGATTGCTCTGTTCATATTTACTATTTCTTCCTGGTTCAGTCTTGGCAGGCTGTGAATTTCTAAGAATTTGTCCATTTCTTAAAGGTTGTCCATTTTATTGAAATAGAGTTTCTTGTAGTAATCTCTCATAATCTTTCGTATTTCCGCAGTGTCCGTTGTTACTTCTCCATTTTCATTTCTTATTCTAGTGATTTGCATCTTCTCCCTTTTTTTTCTTGATGAGTCTGGCTAATGGTTTATCAATTTTGTTTATCTTCTCAAAGAACCAGCTTTTAGTTTTATTGATCTTTGCTATCATTTCCTTCATTTCTTTTTCATTTATTTCTGATCT
>NC_041227.1:110403493-110404353 GCF_002837175.3 Physeter macrocephalus
TTTTCCTGTAATTGATATCTAGTCTCATAGCGTTGCGGTCAGAAAAGATACTTGATATGATTTCAATTTTCTTAAGTTTACCAAGGCTAGATTTGTGACCCAAGATATGATCTATCCTGGAGAATGTTCCATGAGCATTTGAGAAAAATGTGTATTCTGTTGTTTTTGGATGGAATATCCTATAAATATCAATTAAATCTGTCTTGTTTAATGTATCATTTAAAACTTGTGTTTCCTTATTTATTTCATTTTGGATGATCTCTCCATTGGTGCAAGTGGGTTGTTAAAGTCCACTACTATGAATGTGTTACTGTCAATTTCTCCTTTTATGGCTGTTAGTATTTGCCTTATGTATTGAGGTGCTCCTATGTTGGGTGCATAATATTTACAATTGTTATCTCTTCTTCATGGATCGATCCCTTGATCATTATGTAGTGTCCTTCTTTGTCTCTGGTAATACTCTTTATTTTAAAGTCTATTTTATCTGATATGGGAATTGCTACTCCAGCTTTCTTCTGATTTCCATTTGCATGGAATATATTTTTCCATCCCGTCACTTTCAGTCTATATGTGTCCCTAGGTCTGAAGTGGGTCTCTTGTAGACAGCATATATATGGGTCTTATTTTTGTATCCATTCAGCCAGTCTGTGTTTTTTGGTGGGAGCACTTAATCCATTTACAGTTAAGGTAATTATCAGTATGTATGTTCCTATTACCATTTACTTAGTTGTTTCTGGTTTGTTCTTGCAGGTCTTTTCCTTCTCTTGTGTTTCTTGCCTAGAGAAGTTCCTTTAGCATTTGTTGTAAAGCTGGTTTGGTGGTGCTGAACTCTCTCAGCTTTTGCTTGTCCGTAAAGGTTT
>NC_041227.1:110404369-110422482 GCF_002837175.3 Physeter macrocephalus
AGTCCCTTTCTTTTTCTCTTCTTCTGGGACGCCTATAATTCGAATGTTGGTGCATTTAATGTTGTCCCAGAGGTCTCTGATACTGTCCTCAGTTCTTTTTATTCTGTTTTCTTTATTTTGCTCTGCAGTAGTTATTTCCACTATGTTATCTTCCAGGTCACTTATCCGTTCTTCTGCTCTCAATTATTCTGCTATTGATCCCATCTAGAGTATTTTAAATTTCATTTATTGTGTTGTTCATCATTGCTTGCTTCCTCTTTAGTTCTTCTAGTTCCTTATTATATGTTTCTTGCATTTTGGCTCTTCTATTTCTAAGATTTTGTATCATCTTTACTATCATTATTCTCAATTCTTTTTCAGGTAGACTGCCTATTTCCTCTTCATTTGTTAGGTCTGGTCGGTTTTTACCTTGCTCCTTCATCTGCTGTGTGTTTTTCTATCTTTTCATTCTACTTATCTTACTGTGTTTGGGGTCTCCTTTTTGCAGGCTGCAGGTTCGTAGTTCCCATTGTTTTTGGTGTCTGTCCCCAATGGCTAGGGTTGGTTTAGTGGGTTGAGTAGTTTTCCTGGTTAAGGAGACTAGTGCCTGTGTTCTGGATGATTAGGCTGGATCTTGTCTTTCTGGTGGGCAGGTCCACAGCTGCTGGTGTGTTTTGGGGGTGTCTGTAGCCTTATTAGGATTTTAGGCAGCCTCTCTGCTAATGGATGGTGCTGTGGTCCTGTCTTGCTAGTTGTTGGGCATAGGGTGTCAAGCACTGTAGCTTGCTTTTCATTGAATGAAGCTGGGTCTTGGTGTTGAGATGAAGATCTCTGGGAGATTTTCGCCATTTGATATTACATGGAGCTGGGAGGTCTCTTGTGGACCAGTGTCCTGAAGTTGGTTCTCCCACCTCAGAGACACTGCCCTGACGCCTGGCTGGAGCACCAAGAGCCTTTAATCCACACAGCTCAGAATAAAAGGGAGAAAAAATAGAAATGAAAGAAAGGAAGGAAAGAAGAAAGAAAGGAAGGAAGGAAGAAAGGAAGAAAGAAAGAAGATAAAATAAAATAAAGTTATTAAAATAAAAAATAATTATTAAGAAGAAAAATTTTAAAGAGTAAAAAAAACAAAAACAAAAACAAAAAAAACGGGACGGTCAGAACCCTAGGACAAATGGCGAAAGCAAAGCTATACAGACAAAGTCTCACACAGAAGCATACACATACACACTCACAAAAAGAGAAAAATGGGAAAAAATAATATATCTTGCTCCCAAAGTCCCCATCCTCAATTTGGGATGATTCGTTGTCTATTCAGGTATTCCACAGATGCAGGGTACATCAAGTTGATTGTGGAGGTTTAATCCGCTGCTTCTGAGGCTGCTGGGAGAGATTTCCCTTTCTCTCCTTTGTTCGCACAGCTCCTGGGGTTCAGCTTTGGATTTGGCCCTGCCTCTGCATGTGGGTCGCCCAAAGGCATCTGCTCTTCACTCAGACAGGCCGGGGTTAAAGGAGCAGCTGATTCGGGGGCTCTGGCTCACTCAGGCGGGGGGAGGGAGTGGTACAGATGCAGGGCGAGCCTGCGGTGGCAGAGGCCGGCGTGACGTTGCACTAGCCTGAGGCACACCGTGCGTTCTCCCAGGGAAGTTGTCCCTGGATCCTGGGACCCTGGCAGTGGCGGGCTCCAAAGACTCCCGGGAGGGGAGGTGTGGAGAGTGACCTGTGCTCGCACACAGGGTTCTTGCTGGTGGCAGCAGCAGCCTTAGTGTCTCATGCCCGTCTCTGGTGTTCGCGCTGATAGCCGTGGCTCGTGCACGTTTCTGGAGCTCCTTTAAGAGGCGGGCTTAATTCCCTCTCCTCGCACACCCGGAAACAAAGAGGTAAGAAAAAGTGTCTTGTCTCTTCGGCAGCTCCGCGCCTGTCTCTGGAGCTCCTTTAAGTGGCGCGCTTAAACCCCTCTCCTCATGCACCAGGAAACAAAGAGGCAAGAAAAAGTCTCTTGCCTCTTCGGCAGCTCCAGATTTCTCCCTGACTCCCTCCCGGCTAGCCGTGGTACACTCACCCGTTCAGGCTGTGTTCACGCAGCCAACCCCAGTCCTCTCCCTGCGATAAGACGGAAGCCCGAGCCTCAGCTCCCAGCCTCCGCCCGTCCCGGTGGGTGAGCACACAAGCCTCTCGGGCTGGTGAGTGTTGGTCGGCACTGATCCTCTGCGGGAATCTCTCCGCTTTGCCCTCCATACCCTGTTACTGAGCTCTCCTCCGTGGCTCTGCAGCTTCCCCCCTCCACCACCCGCAGTCTCCGCCCGTGAAGGGGCTTCTAGTGTGTGGATAACTTTCCTCCTTCACTGCTCCCTCCCACTGGTGCAGGTCCTGTCCCTATTCTTTTCTCTCTGTTTATTCTTTTTTCTTTTGCCCTACCCAGGTACGTGGGTAGTTTCTTGCCTTTTGGAAGGTCTGAGGTCTTCTGCCTGCATTCAGTGGGTGTTCTATAGGAGCAGTTCCACGTGTAGATGTATTTCTGATGCATCTGTGGGGAGGAAGGTGATCTCCGCATCTTACTCTTCCGCCGTCTTCTCACACTCCTGATTCATCGTTTTTTAACTGGGAGGACACACAATTATCTATGAAAGATTCTAATTTTACTTGTTTTACAGTTTGTTTTTTTCTGTTTTATACATTAGCTCTTTTTCCTCGCAGATTTGTCTTTATTTATCCTATGAATCACTTTCAGACTTAATTTTCATTCAACATTATTGATTGCGCTACTTGTTTTTACTTAGAAATCTGGATCTAAATGAACAGGCTGATGCCTTGAGTTTGCCATTCTCATCACATGCAAAAATCACTGTCTCTCCAACAGGGAAATGTATTCTGGTGACAGAAGCCCTGGCTCCTTTCAGAAGGGTGGGGACTAGTGACTGGGAAGTTCTTTTTAGGAGGTGTAGGGATTTACCCTTTAGTGACCCACCATGGTAACCAAAGTTACTTGGGAGCCCAGCACTATATCTTTTTGGACCCTAGTGCCCTCTCTGGGAGCCCCTCATTCACCCTACCCTATTCAGGGAGCCGTTCTTTCAGCTTTACTCAGGGGAACAAATGCTGCATTAGCATTTTGAATGGTCCAGTTCTTTCAGGGTTCTTTATTCAGTTATCTCTCAACTTTCTCCTGCTCCCTGATTTTGGGGTCCGTCCAGAATTTTGCTGGGAAAACTCATGTTTTCTTGGTTCCTTCTTTTCCCCTTTGAGTATTGTGGGTTCTTTAGCTTGTTAAGATTCTTAGTTAGTGATCTGTTGCCATCTGCCTTATACCTCTCAGAAATTTCTGAGTAGTCTGATCTGCCAATGGTAAGCTCCTTATACTTTTCCAGTGATGTTATTATTTTGTTCCTATTTGCATGTATTATTTGAGTCATTTAATGGGATGTGAGTCAGGAGACATACATGGTCACCTATCTTGAACTGCAAAATTCTTTTATAATTTTTTTATTGTATTGCTGTGTATGTGTTTTTATAAATTATGACAAACCTTTATGAAAATGTACAAATACATAAAAATGATATTGAAATATAGTAAATAGATGGATAGAAATTTTGATCTATTGATCTCACAAATATAGAATATCTGATTTTGTCTGAATGACCCTGTGTTATTTGATCATTAACTTATTTAGCAAACATATATATGCCTAGGACTATGTTATGCACTGGAGCTTTTGTTGTTGTTTTTTTAAATAGCCTTTCTGTTCTTCTTGGTATCTATTGTTCATAGGATTCAATTTTGCACTTTAGGTTCATGCAAATCTGAGCATTTAACATTCATTATAGATTAGTAATTTATCTCATTCAGTAGTTTGTTAGAGAATTCTGAAGGTCAGAGAATTAATTTCCATGGACCTTGACTTCTCTGATTTCTAAGTTCCTTATTGGAAACCACAGTTTCTCTTGACCAGTTTGATTTTTCTCTATGCTCATGAAGACTAAATTTAAATCAGAGCCACAGATTCCATCTTCTAGAGTCAGAGCACTAATTTTTTAGCCATTGCTCAGAATTCTCCAGTAGAAATGCTTCCCTCCCTCAAACCCTCCATGTGTGCTCTGTTTCTGCATCTGACAGAGAGAGTACTTTACTAAAATCCTGAAATGGGGTTTATAGCCTAGGGTTTATAGCATAGATTTTCCCGACATCTGCATAGGCATTTTATACCCCTACAGAATCACATGATTTTATGTTATTCTCGATCCTTTGTGGTGACTTTGTTTCCATTTGTTCACATATTTGCTCCTGTATTTTGATTATTATAGTCTTTTCATCTGCAAGTTAGTGTGTAGCTTGATGTTATCTACCTCTTACAATAGCAATAATATCAATAGTAACAATAATAATAATTTATTAAGTGTCAACTAGGCACAAAGTGCTTTTACATACTATATCAAAATTAAGGGCTTTTAACTGAAAGTAATAGAAAATGAAACCATGGTATCATAAAAAAGTAGTTTATTTTTGTCTCGTTTTTTGGTTTTTT
Organism: Physeter macrocephalus; assembly: GCF_002837175.3. Lineage (NCBI taxonomy): Eukaryota > Metazoa > Chordata > Mammalia > Artiodactyla > Physeteridae > Physeter > Physeter macrocephalus. The sequence continues at coordinate 110,408,872 of NC_041227.1, forward strand.
TTGAGAAAGATCATTTAAATTTTATCTATCATTTAAAAACTTGACCAACTAAAAGTTGTTTTTTTGTTTTTAAATATACTTATGTATTTATTTATTTATCATCATGATTTCTGGGATAATGCAATAGCATTATTCATTTTTTTTAAAAACATTTTTATTGGAGTATAATTGCTTTACAATGGTGTGTTACTTTCTGCTTTATAACAAAGTGAATCAGTTATACATATACATATATCCCCATATCTCTTCCCTCTTGCATCTCCCTCCCTCCCACCCTCCCTATCCCACCCTTCTAGCTGGTCACAAAGCACCAAGCTGATCTCCCTGTGCTATGCGACTGCTTCTGACTACCTATCTATTTTACATGTGGTAGTGTATATATGTCCATATATACACTACCACTCTCTCATTTTGTCCCAGCCTTACCCTTCCCCCTCCCTGTGTCCTCAAGTCCATTCTCTAGTAGGTCTGCGTCTTTACTCCCATCTTGCCCCTAGGTTCTTCATGACCACTTTTTTTTTTTTTAGATTCCACATATATGTGTTATCATACAGTATTTGTTTTTCTCTTTCTGACTTACTACACTCTGTATGACAGACTCTAGGTCCATCCACCTCACTACAAGTAACGTTATAAGACACTGATGAAAGAAATTAATGGTGATTCAAATAGATGGAGAGATATACCATGTTCTTGGATTGGAAGAATCAACATTGTGAAAATGACTCTACGGCGGTACGCAGGCCTCTCACTGCTGTGGCCTCACCCGTTGCGGAGCACAGGCTCTGGGCGTGCAGGCTCAGTGGCCATGGCTCAAGGTCCCAGCCACTCCACGGCATGTGGGATCCTCCCGGACCGGGGCATGAACCCGTGTTCCCTGCATCGGCAGGCAGACTCTCAACCACTGCCCCACCAGGGAAGGCCCTGGTCACCCTATCTTTGATAAAGGATGCAAGAATATACAATGGGGAAAAGACAGCCTCTTCAAGAAGTGGTGCTGGGAAAACTGGACAGCTACTTGTAAAAGAATGAAATTAGAACACTCCCTAATACCATACACAAAAATAAACCCAAAATGGATTAAAAACCTAAATGTAAGGCCAGACACTATTAAACTCTTAGAGAAAAACATAGGCAGAACACTCCATGACATAAATCACAGCAAGATCCTTTTTGGCACACCTTCTAGGGAAATGGAAATAAAAACAAAAATAAACAAATGGGACCTAATGAAACTTAAAAGCTTCTGCACAGCAACAGAAACCATAAACAAGATGAAAAGACAACCCTCAGAATGGGAGAAAATATTTGCAAAGGAAGCAACTGACAAAGGATTAATCTCCAAAATTTACAAGCAGCTTATGCAGCTCAATATCAAAAAAACAAACAACCCAATCCAAAAATGGGCAGAAGACCTAAATAGACATTTCTCCAAAGAAGATATACAGATTGCCAACAAACACCTGAAAGAATGCTCAACATCATTAATCATTAGATAAATGCAAACCAAAACTACAATGTGATATCATCTCACACCGCTCAGAATGGCCATCATCAGAAAATCTAGAAACAATAAATGCTGGAGAGGGTGTGGAGAAAAGGTAACCCTCTTGCACTGTTGGTAGGAATGTAAATTGATACAGCCACTATGGAGAACAGTATGGAGATTCCTTAAAAACTAAAAAAAAATATAGTAGTTTATTTTTGTCAAGTAGGGAGAGGTTTGGAGTTGACAGCTGCTAGTGCTGGTCCATTTGTTCATTGTTACCCATGATGGAGCCTCTAGTATTCTCATGGCCTTTTCCTCATTGTGGTAGGATGACTATATCAGCTCCAGCTGTCATGCCTACTCTCAGGAAGAAGGAAGGAGGAAAGGAAAGAATCTGTATCAGAAAAATAAAAGCATTCCTAAAGATAGAGCCAACTTCACTTGTGTCTGATTGGCCAGAATGACAACATACAACGACCCTGGCTGGAATTGTCTGGGAGAAGAAATTTGAGAATGCAGGTTCAGCCAACTAACCCATGTTGTCTATATGTTTTCCATACCCACATTATCTTATTTTACAAATCTCTGTCACTGTTATTCCCCTTCCCATTTTATATTTAAGGATATGGAAGGTCAAAGAATTGATGTGACTAACCTAAAATCATACCACTGGGAAGAGGAATAACTGGGATTTGAGCCCATCTCCATCTTTCTCTGAGCTCCCATTCTTTACACTTTATTACGCTCTATCTCAAGATTGTTTATAAAACACCAATAGGCATAATTCAAGCAGTGTTGAAGGAGTAAATGAGTGATTGACTTTCTAGCTTGGGTGCTTATGTACCTGACTCTGTATGAGAGATAGTTCTGTTAAGGGCCTTATAGGCTCCCAATCATGAGGCTCAAATCCTTTGAGTCAGCTTTGAGAGATGGGTGGAAAGAGCTTAGAAGTCACCAGCCTGGGTTCAAGTCCCAACTTCACCACTTACAAATATATTATTATGAATCCATCACTTAATCTCTCTGCACCCTAGGGTTCTCATTTTTCTCTTTGCCACCATTCTCTCCAAGTGCAGTTATGTATTGCAGCCCAATTAATTGTCAAGAAGTACAATTTCAACTCTATTATTCCTCTGCTCAAAAATCATCAGTATGTTAGTCACTGTGAACTGGCTACTCAAAAGGGACTCATAAGTATCTTTTCCCTTAGCTTTCTTTACCACAGTGGCAGGAAGTGTAAAATACTCAAAAATTTTCAGCCTCTGGGCTTCCCTGGTGGCGCAGTGGTTGAGAGTCCGCCTGCCGATGCAGGGAACACGGGTTCGTGCCCCTGTCCGGGAAGATCCCACATGCCGCGGAGTGGCTGGGCCCGTAAGCCATGGCCGCTGAGCCTGCGCGTCCGGAGCCTGTGCTCGGCAACGGGAGAGGCCACAGCAGTGAGAGGCCCGCGTACCACAAAAAAAAAAAAAAAAAAAAAAAAAAAAAAAAAATTTCAGCCTCCCCTACAGCTATGGATGGCATGACATATTTCTAGTGAGATGTAAGTGAAAGTTTTAGGAGGGGATTGACCAGCATGTCCCTTTACCCTTAACCCTTCTTCCTGCCTGTAGCACAGACATGAAGCTAGAGGTGGAGCAGCCATATTATGACCATGAGGTGGCAAATATGAGGACAGTAGCCGTGTGTGGAGAATGACAGGATGGAGCAAGTGGAAAGAGCCTTGGTCTCCCATGGCATCACTGAGCTACCATAAAGACTCTGGACTGCCTGACCCCTGAGTTCTCATTTCAAGGGATAAACAAACTCCCTTCTCGTTCAAACCACTGTCTGTTATGTTTCTCTGTCATTTGCAGATAAAACAATTCTTATCTGATATAATTTCCTACTGGGTAAAATATGACCTCTTTAAGTCAGTATTAAAAATTCTCTAGAGTCTGGCTTCAACCTTCTTTACAGACTTTTTTTCTACTTCCTCCATTCCCAAATTCTATTATTCATCTAAACCAAATTGCTTACTGTTCCCACATCCACTTCAAGGCTAGGCTGAAGTATGACCTCTTCCTCCAACAAGTTTCTCTCATAGTACCTGACTGGTGTCATTTCTCATTCCTTAGAAATTTGAGCTTTTATAACCCTTATCACTTTCTCTCTGAATTATGGTTATTTAGGTATCTGTCTCATCTCCCTTTTTGTGAACTCCTAAAAGCCTAGTGCACACACATACACAAACACCACCTCAATCTCCACACAGCATCTTGCCCAGGTGGGTCGTCTGTGGTAATGGATGGCTGGTAGTACATGTGATTGTTTTGGGTTCTTTCTCTTTGTGCTAGATACCAAAGATAATCATTGGTATCTCTTATTTGTCCCTACTGTTGTTTGAATCTTTGTCAGTTGAAACAGTTTTCTTATTCAGATGTACATACATTCCAAACTCTTTTGACCTACTTATGAAAAGCCGGGAAAGTGGAGAAATGGCTTTGTTTGTGGTTCTTGGTTTACAGGACTCTTTCCAAGCTGTTTGCTATGCACTGAGCAGAAGCAAGCTTTCAGTTCTCTCCTTGGCAGGCAGATTGATCTGTGTTGCTATCATTACTGTCACCCAGCTCCAAATTCAACAATCTTGGGATAAGTAGACTGGAAGAAGCTTTGAATACAAGGACCAAATATGATTCTTGTCTTCTGTGGAGCTTAGCACAGTGCCTTAAAAATGCTAGTGACCCAATAAATATTTTTGATTGATTTGAAATTGCGGTTTGAGCCCAAATTTTCCAATAGGGTTTTTTTGCTTTGAATTACTGTTCACTCACTTATTATTTATGTGTAGTATTCATACTTTGACTACTTCTCAAACAGATTTGTGGTAACTGAAAATTACAGGTACACTATAACCATTAAGCCATTCAAGTGAAGTTAAAAAGACAAAATCCAAACAATAATGGCCACGTGGTGTAGAATCTTAAAGTTCAACTCATTTATTTTTCCCAACAAAATTATGGACTTAAGTGTTTTTTACAAATGAGAAAGCGAAGGATCAGAGAGGTTGAGCAAATAGGAACAGGCCTTACTCTCATGAATTTCAGAGCCCAGAGTCAGACCCAGCATCTGCTGGCTCCATGGTCTGCACTTTACTCTGCCTCACATTGCAACAGAACTAGAATTCCACTCACCCTGCCTGCTCTGTTCTCGAGAATGAACTAAAAGACAAGAGATGGATGATTTAGAAAAATACATTACAACAACCATAAATTAACTAAAATGTTTAGTTCTGTGATGTTTCCTGCAAATTCCTATGCCACTGGCACAATAATGGAATGTCAGGAGTGAAGAGACACTAAAAATCATGTAGCTTTACTCTCTCCCTTTTTCCAAATGAAGAAACTAGGGAAAATAAGTTGCCCATGATACTCAATATAAAATGCTTCCTCTATGCCAGCTTACTCCTCCAAGAATTGTTTAATAGCTGGGAGACTCCAACTCCCTTTCTGTCTAGGGATTGGGATTATAATCAAATCCATCTCAAAGGATGGATGTATCCAGTAGGCCCCCATCTATTAAAAGAGCTTTCACAGAAGCCTTAGCAAGCAATGTTTGGTCATCTGTTTTGTTATCTTTGATGGTAACTTTATTTTCATACATGTAGGTGAACCTTCCTTTTGGAATTTGTGGTTAAATGGTAAATGAACCCATTACTAATTTTATAAAGGTAAAAATGCTCTTATGAGCAGGGACGTTTAATTAGAAGGTAAGTAAGTGTGGCGGCTAGTCTCCAAAGTTGGCCCCCCAATGCACCATGCTTCCCAGGAATCATTCTCTTTTGTACCCAGGTGATGGTGCATTTGATTCTTGACTGGCCCAGTGTGACCAACAGAATGCAGTACAAGTGGTACTGCATGACTTTCAAGGCTAAGTCCTAAGAATCCTTGCAGTCTTCCCCTGGGTCTCTTTTTTTTTTCCCCCGGGTCTCTTGATGCTCACTCCTGGGGATTTCCATCTCAGAACCCAACTACTTTGTCCAAGAAGCTGAAGCCACCTGAAGAGGCCATGTGTAGGTGTTCTGGTTGACAGGCCCAGCGGAGCTCCGAACCAACTTCTAATATTAGCTGCCAGTCTTGGGAGTGACTCCTCTTAACATCCAGCCCAGAGAGTCTTCGGATGACTCTAGTCCCAGGTTACAGCCACATGAAAGAGACCAAGGAAGAGCCTCCCAGCTGAGGCCAGGCAATCTACAGAACCATGAGTAATAATAATAAATCATTATTTTGTGCTGCTGAGTTTTGAGATGATTTGTTATATAGCAATAGACAACAAGCTTCTTTCTGGATGCCCATCCTCTAAGCAGGGGAGTATTTAGAGAAACCCTAACTTTATCTAAAGACTTGCTATTTTTTTCACTCCTCTCTATCAAGAATAAGTTCAAGAATAGGGCTGAGCATGAAAGATTATATGAATGGATTTAGAGATAGTTTCATTTAAGATAGGAATCCTTAAACCTTAATATGTGTCAAATTTTCCTGGGGACTAATTTACAATGTGGGTTCTAGGGCCCTAGCCCAAAGATCTGATTCAAAGGGATCTCAGGTGGGATCTAGGAATTAGATTTTTAAAAAGCACTCAAGTGATTCTATCAGAGTAGTTCTGACTTTGTGGAACACTGCGTAAAGATGAGACAGACCAGTCACACTTTTGAGTTGATTTCCTGGAGGAGATTGTTACGCCAGGAAATTTTTATAGTTGGCAGCTGTAACTTTTATAGTCATTCAGTCCATCTTTGTCTAAGACCACACTGCTAAATTCACCCACAATGCTTAAAACACCTCTGTAAATGGCTTTAAGGAATGGGTCTTTAGAGACGTTGCATGTGGCTGGGAGAAGATTTATCCTCCTACCCACTCTCACTACTGTACTGGCCATAGCTGTGAGATAGCTTGGAGAGACATAATCTCTTTTTTGGCCTCCTGCACTATTTCGAGTGTTCCTGTGCTAATCTCTGCACTCTCTGCCCATGACTAAGGACATTCCTCGAGGACATATAATGACTTTTAACAAAGTCTTAGAAACTTCATCATTCCCACCTTACTCATCGCCTGACTCTCTAGTGCATATGTTCTGGAGCCCAGTGGCCAAAATTATATCTGTTCAAAGCCTAAGATGGCAAATCTGCTTTGCTCTCTTTATTCTGTCAACAAGTATTTAGCACATGACTATTACTCCAAAGCACTGGGTAGATTTTGAAGGTTGAAGTGAAGGAAAGATGGAAAGAAAAGGAAGGCATTGGTTCCTTCCTGAAGGGTCTCCCAGTTTAATAACATGCCTGGGATTGTCATGACAACAAACCAATACATCCATGTGATAAGATGATAAGATTTCTATGGGGAAACTAGAACAGCTGGGAGGGACCAAGAGAAAGGAGGCTATTAGCTATATATGGGCTCAGGGCAGGTATCAAGGAGGTCATCTTAGGAAGATATATAAGATTTTAACAGAGTATTATACGTTGTAAAGGAGAGAAGAAGTGTATTTTAAGAGAGGGGAAAGAAAGAGCAAATATGGGGAGCTGTAAAAAGTATATGTTTGAGGCAAAGCCAAGAGTTCACTTTGGTAAAAATGAAGGACACTGAGAGAGGTGACAAGAGCTAAGAGTGAAAACTTGAGCAGTGGATTGTACAAGAGTGTGAATGCCATATCCAGTGGTTGGACCTTTATCCTCTTCATCATGGGGAACTAGCAGGGAGATTTCAATCATTCTACAAGTCAGGCCTCATTTTAGTCCTTGAGAGGATAACATTTGGAAAAAAAAATTAGATGAAAAAGTTCTGCTGTCTTAGAGCTTTCATTCTTGTATGAAGACAAAGACAACAAACAAAATGAGCAAAATATGTTGTATGTCAGGTGGTGCCATGGCTAAGTTGTTTCCCCAAAAAAGATATGTTGAAGTCTTAACCCCTGGTACCTGTGTATGTGAACTTATTTGGAAATAATCTTTGCAGATGTAATCAACTTAAGATAATGTCATACTGGATTATGGTGAGCCCTAAATTCAATGGCTGTTGTTCTTGTAAGAAGGTCATGTGATGATGAAGGAAGAGAATAGAGTGATGCATCAGTAAGCCAAGGAACACCAAGTATTCATGTCAACCACCACAAGCCAGGAAGAGGAATGGAACAGGTTCTCCCTTAGAGACACCGGAAGGAATCAGACTTGCCAGCACTTTGACTTCAGATTTCTGGCCTCAAGAACTGTGAGACAATAGATTTTTATTGTTTTAAGTCACCCAGTTAGTGGTGATTTGTTACAGCAGCCTTAGGAATCTAATATAGATGTTAATAATTGCTAAAAGAAGAAAATGCTGAAAAGGGGAATAGGAAATGCTGGGAGGGTGGGAGGAGTGCTATTTTAAATAGTGTAGTAATAGAAAGCTTTACCGAGAATAAGACATCAAGTCAAAGACCTGGGTGGGTTAAATTTGCAAACCGTTGGATATTACAAGGAGAATGTTCAAAGCAGGGAAAGAGAACAGCAAATGCAAATGTCCTAAGAGAAGAGCAAATGCCCAGCCTGTTCTAGAGGAAGCTAAGAGGCAGAAGTGGGGACTAGGAGAAGTAAAGGGCAATGATGTCAGGGGGATTCCAGAGGCCATATCATGTAAGGTCTAATAGGCTATTATAAGGACTTTGCTTTTACTCTGAGAAAGATGAGGGACTTTCTGTAGGGTTGTAAGTAAACTGACAATCTACTTTATGGTTTAAAAGAATCACTCTTTATTGAGAATTGTTGAATGGATTCAAAGGCCAAGTCAGGGCAGCCAGTGAAAAAGCTATTGCAACAATCCAGGGGAGGGTTATTGTGTCTTGACCCAAGGTAGGTAGCAGAAGAGTTGGTGAAAAGTATTCAAATTCTGACTATAATTTGAAAGTTGGTCAACAAGTGGGTTAAATATTGAATGTAAGTGAAAGAGAGGGGTCAAGCATGACTTCAAGATATCTGTTTGAATAGTCGAAAAGATGGAGTTATTTATCATTTTGCAGAAAAATGCAAGATGAGGTTTGTGAGAGAATATGAGTTCAGTTTGGGGTATACTGGGTTTGACATACTGATCAAACATCTAAGTAGACGTATTGAATAAACAATAGGGTATATGAATCTAGAATTCAGGAGAGTGTTAGGCTAAAAGTAAAATATGAAGTATGTTTAACATAGATGGCATTAAAAGCCATGAGTTATTAAATCAAACTAGAGATAAAGCTCACAGACTAAGCCCTGGGGTGCCCATCATTAAGATGAGGAGGAGTAATTAAAAAAAAAGAACGTATATATCAATATATGTATAACTGAATCACATTGCTATACAGCAGAAATTAACAAAACAGTGTAAATCAACTATACCTCAATTAAAAATAATATTTAAAAAAAGAAAAGATGAGGAGGAGTTGAGGTAAAACCAGCAAAGGAGACTAAACTGAACCTGCTGTGAAGGAGATGAAAAGTAGAAGAGCATGATATCGTGCGAGCCAGGAGAAGTGTTCTCAGGTGGAAGGAGCTGCATGTATGTCAAGTATGATGAATACTAAAACTGACCATTGGATCAACAATACTGAGGTTGGTCAAGGGTCATTAGTGACGTTGACAAGAGCAATAGCAATGAGTAGAAGAAGAAAAACATGATTAGCATGTGTCTGTGAAAAAATGGGATGTGAGTTGCAAATGATACTGACAACTCTTGAGGAATTTTGCTGTAAAGAACAGCAGAGAAATAGGCTTATATCTCAAGGGGGAAGAGTGATCAAGAGAGGATTTTGTTTTAAGTTGGGAAGAATAACAGCATGTGTATAAGATGATAGAAATGATCCAGGTGCGGGAAAGAAACTTGTTTATTATTTTTAGTTAGTTTGCATATATGCAATATATATGTGTATGTGTGTGTACACATATATATATACACACAAGTTCATTGATCTTCCCCAAATAAAAGCAAACCAAAGTTTAGTTCATTCAGATAATTATGGAATAAATATGACAAGGTGATGACTCACTATTAATAATTTGATGTTATTCCTTCTGGACCTGTACTACAAATATAAAATCTGTCCCATTGATGAAGTGTTCCACCAGTACCTTAACTAAGATGGGCCCCAACATAATTACATTTGTTGGAAGCACAACCTCTCTTTTCTAAGAGAAGTGCCAAACTAATACTTTATTCCAGGAAAGGAGAATAAATAATGACTTCTGAGGTTTTTTAAAGGAAAACTTGCCTGGACCCCTTGGTGGATTCCCTAGAGATGGAAGAAAGGTGGCAACATTGGGTCTCTGAGCTGATAGATTCCAGTCTTGACTCTGCTCTCTCCCTGGCAGGGGCCTGGAAGTTGCTTAGGGAGCTGAGCATGGAAAGCCACACTCTTAGCTGATGTTAGCTCAAAAGGCATGTGGAGCATCCTCCATTGAGTACCAAGTATAGATGTGTAGGTCAGGGGCATCATTATAGCCAAGTACCACCATCATAAACCCCACTGTGGGAAGCAAGTCTTCACAGTCACATCTTGTGAAAGTCAGCCACATTCAGCTGCATCATTTGAGGCTGGAAGTTAGATTGACGTCCTCCCCCAACACACACATACAGACACACAAAAAACCACACAACACAAACATGCACTATTCACAATTGGCATTCACCAGGCTCTAAGGTTTTAGGACAATTTGGGGCATGGGCAACCAAAAGTGAGAGATCTTGGATTTTCTTGTACTAAGGCTCAAATGATCAGCTGGGAAAAATAACGAGGGGTATGATGATATAATACTATGAATTTATTATTTTTTTATTTTTTCCAAGAAATGCAGGCTTTAATTGAATTCTGTAATATAACATTTGAGTTTTGAATGATAAGAGCAATAATTCTAGATAATATTTGCTATAAAATAGTTCCAAAGTTTTCTAATACATCAGTTAAATATATTCATTTGGACTACAAACAATTGTGAGAAAATGGTAACATACCTGCTCCTTTCCCCTTTTCCCATCTTCAAGCTGCAGAAGGTGGCAAAGGAGTTTTTACAGATGCTTTTCTATCTTGGGTTGGGAATAATGACGCCATGTCCATAGCCACGGTGTTCTGTCAAATTGCTTGTAATACAATGGAGAAAAATCACATAACCAATTACTTGTAATCATAGGGACCTCGCCAACAAACTTAAATTCTTCCTTCTCTAAAATATTTCTTTGTAGATAGTCCTAGTTAATATATTCTTTATCTATTTAAATTTCCATTTTTTTTCCTCAATGCTCTTTGACCGTACTTTACTTCAATTGTATATGTAATCTCTCCTATCTCCCAGTCTACTCAAGTGGCACCAAAGCTCAGTAGGTGTAGGGAATGTGGTGTAATGAAGACCCACAGGCTGTGGACTAAAACCAGTCTTAGTTCAGACTAATAGTTCACTATTAATGTCCTTGCCATTCATAATGAGTGCTTTGGGCAAGGTACTTAATCTCTCTGATTTGCTTCTTACTTTAAAATGGAGATGAGACCTAATGACTTCAGAACATCCAGCAACAACTGCCCGCACAAATGCTAATCCTATTTTTATTGGTATTATTATCAATATTAACCCAATAATCTCATTTCTAAAAAATCTCAAAGTCCTTTTAAAAATCACTGTTTAAAATATCTCAGTATTATCTATATCCTTCTATCTCTCTATATATAATGGATATATAGATATTTATATAGGATATAGAGATATTCTCTCTCACTGTTACTCTGTCTCTGTGTAATTTTATTTTATTTATTTAAATTTTTGAATTTTTTTATACAACAGGTCCTTATTTGTTATCCATTTTATACACATCAGTGTATACATGTCAATGCCAATCGCCCAATTCATCACACCCCCACCCCCCAACCGCTTTCTCCTCTTGGTGTCCATATGTTTGTTTGCTACATCTGCGTCTCAATTTCTGCCCTGCAAACCAGTTCAACTGTACCATTTTTCCAGGTTCCACATATATGCACTAACATATGATATTTGTTTCTCTCTTTCTGACTTACTTCATTCTGTATGACAGTCTCTAGATCCATCCACGTCTCTACAAATGACCCAATTTCGTTCCTTTTTATGGCTGAGTAATATTCCATTGTATATATATACCACAACGTCTTTATCCATTCACCTGTCGATGGGCATTTAGGTTGCTTCCATGACCTGGCTATTGTAAATAGTGCTGCAATGAACATTGGGGTGCATGTGTCTTTTTGAATTATGGATTTCTCTGGGTATATGCCCAGTAGTGGGATTGCTGGGTCACATGGTAATTCAATTTTTAGTTTTTTAAGAAACCTCCATACTGTTCTCCATAGTGGCTGTATCAATTTACATTCCCACCAACAGTGCAAGAGGGTTCCCTATTCTCCACACCCTCTCCAACATTTGTTGTTTGTAGATTTTCTGATGATGCCCGTTCTAACTGGTGTGAGGTGACACCTCATTGCAGTTTTGATTTTCATTTCTCTAATAATTAGTGACGTTGAGTAGCTTTTCACGTGCTTCTTGGCTATCTGTATGTCTGCTTTGGAGAAATGTCTATTTAGGTCGTCTGCCCATTTTTGGATTGGGTTTTTTTTTTTTTAATATCGAGCTGCATGAGCTGTTTATATATTTTGGAAATTAATCCTTTGTCCGTTGATTCATTTGCAAATATTTTCTCCCATTCTGAGGGTGGTCTTTTAGTCTTGTTTATGGTTTCCTTTGCTGTGCAAAAGCTTTTAAGTTTCATTAGGTCCCATTTGTTTATTTTTGTTTTTATTTCCATTACTCTAGGAGGTGGATCAAAAAAGATCTTGCTGTGATTTATGTCAAAGAGTGTTTTTCCTATGTTTTCCTCGAAGAGTTTTATAGTATTTGGTCTTTCATTTAGGTCTTTAATCCATTTTGAGTTTATTTTTTTGTATGGTGTTAGGGAGTGCTCTAATTTCATTCTTTTACATACAGCTGTTCAGTTTTCCCAGCACTACTTACTGAAGAAACTGTCTTTTCTCCATTGCATATCCTTGCCTGCTTTGTCATAGATTAGTTGACCATAGGTGGGTGGGTTTATCTCTGGCCTCTCTATCTTGTTCCACTGATCTATGTTTCTGTTTCTGTGCCAGTACCATATTGTCTTGATTACTGTAGCTTTGTAGTATAGTCTGAAGTCAGGGAGTCTGATCCTCCAGCTCTGATTTCTTCCCTCAAGACTGCTTTGGCTGTTCGGGGTCTTTTGTGTCTCCAAGCAAATTTTAAGATTTTTTGTTCTAGTTCCATAAAAAATGCCACTGGTAATTTGATAGAGAGTGCATTGAATCTGTAGCTTGCTTTGGGTAGTATAGTCATTTTCACAATATTGATACTTCCAATCCAAGAACATGGTATATCTCTCCATCTGTTGGTATCCTCTTTAATTTCTTTCATCAGTGTCTTATAGTTTTCTGCATACAGGTCTTTTGTCTCCTTAGGTAGGTTTATTCCTAGGTATTTTATTCTTTTTGTTGCAATGGTAAATGGGAGTGTTTCCTTAATTTCTCTTTCAGACTTTTCATCATTAGTGTATAGGAATGCAAGAGATTTCTGTGCATTAATTTTGTGTCCTGGAACTTTACCAAATTCATTGATTACCTCTAGTAGTTTTCTGGTATCATCTTTAGGAGTCTCTATGTATAGTATCATGTCATCTGCAAATAGTTACAGTTTTACTTCTCTGTTCCAATTTATATTCCTTTTATTTCTTTTTCTTCTCTGATTGCTGTGACTAGGACTTCCAAAACTATGTTGAATAATGGTGGTGAGAGTGGACAGCCTTGTCTTCTTCCTGATCTTAGAGAAAATGCTTTCAGTTTTTCACCATTGGGAATGATGTTTGCTGTGGATTTGTCATACATAGCCTTTATTATGTTGAGGTAGGTTCCCTCTATGCCCACTTTCTGGAGAGTTTTTATGATAAATGGGTGTTGAATTTTGTCAAAAGCTTTTTCTGCATCTATTGAGATGATCATATGGTTTTTCTTCTTCAATTTGTTAATATGGTGTATCATATTGATTAATTTGCATATATTGAAGAATCCTTGCATCCCTGGGATAAATCCCACTT
>NC_041227.1:110423053-110461885 GCF_002837175.3 Physeter macrocephalus
TTTTCATTGTCATTTCTCTCTAGGTATTTTTTGATTTCCTCTTTGATTCCTTCAGTGATCTCTTGGTTATTTAGTAACATATTGTTTAGCCTCCATGTGTTTGTGTTTTTTACGTTTTTTTCCCTATAATTCCTTTCCAATCTCATAGCATTGTGGTCAGAAAAGGTGCTTGATATGATTTCAATATTCTTAAATTTACTGAGGCTTGATTTGTGACCCAAGATGTGCTCTATCCTGGAGAATGTTCCATGTGCACTTGAGAAGAAAGTGTAATCTGCTGTTTTTGGATGGAATGTCCTATAAATATCAATTAAATCTATCTGGTCTATTGTGTCATTTAAAGCTTTTGTTTCCTTATTTATTTTCATTTTTGATGATCTGTCCATTGGTGTAAGTGAGTTGTAAAGTCCCCCACTATTATTGTGTTACTGTTGATTTCCTCTTTCATAGCTGTTAGCAGTTGCCTTATGTATTGAGGTGCTACTATGTTGGGTGCCTATATATTTATAATTGTTATATTTTCTTCTTGGATTGATCTCTTGATCATTATGTAGTGTCCTTCCTTGTCTCTTGTAACATTCTTTATTTTAAAGTCTATTTTACCTGATATGAGTATTGCTACTCCAGCGTTCTTTTGATTTCCGTTGACATGGAATATCTTTTTCCATCCCCTCACTTTCAGCCTGTATGTGTCCCTAGGTCTGAAGTGGTTCCCTTGTTGACAGCATATAGATGGGTTTTGTTTTTGTATCCATTCAGCAAGCCTGTGTCTTTTGGTTGGAGCATTTAATCCATTCACGTTTAAGGTAATTATCAATATGTATGTTCCTATGACCATTTTTTAAACTGTTTTAGTTTTGTTTCTGTAGGTCCTTTTCTTCTCTTCTGCATTTGTTGTAAAGCTGGTTTGGTGGTGCTGAATTCTCTTAGCTTTTGCTTGTCTGTAAAGCTTTTGATTTCTCTGTCTAATGTGAATGAGATCCTTGCCGGGTAGAGTAATCTTGGTTTTAGGTTCTTCCCTTTCATCACTTTAAGTATATCATGCCACTCCCTTCTGGCTTGTAGATTTTCTCCTGGGAAATCAGCTGTTAACCTTGTGGGAGTTCCCTTGTATGTTATTTGTCATTTTTCCCTTGCTGCCTTCAATAATTTTTCTTTGTCTTTAATTTTTGCCATTTTGATTACTATGTGTCTCGGTGTGTTTCTCCTTGGGTTAATCCTGTATGAGACCCTCTGCACTTCCTAGACTTGGGTGGTTATTTCCTTTCCCATGTTCGGTCAGTTTTAGACTATAATCTCTTCAAATATTTTCTCGGGTCCTTTCTCTCTCTCTGTCTCTCTCTTCTCTTTCTGGGACCCCTATAATTAGAATGTTGTTGCATTTAATGTTGTCCCAGAAGTCTCTTATGCTGCCTTCATTTCTTTCTATTCTTTTTTCTTTATTCTGTTCTGCAGTAGTGAATTCCACCATTCTGTCTTCCAGGTCACTTCTCCGTTCTTCTGACTCAGTTATTCTACTATTGATTCCTTCTAGTGTATTTTTCATTTCAGTTATTGTATTGTTCATCTCTGTTTGTTTGTTGTTTAATTCTTCTAGGTCTTTGTTAAACATTTCTTGCATCTTCTCCATCTTTGCCTTCATTCTTTTTCCAAAGTCCTGGATCTTCTTCACTATCATTATTCTGAATTCCTTTACTTGGAAGGTTGCCTATCTCCACTTCATTTAGTTGTTTTTCTGGGGTTTTATCTTGTTCCTTTATCTGGTACATAGCCCTCTGCCTTTTCATCTTGTCTATCTTTCTGTGAATGTGGCTTTTGTTCTACAGGCTGCAGGATTGTAGTTCTTGCTTCTGCTGTCTGACCTCTGGTGGGTGAGACTATCTAAGTGGCTTGTGTAAGTTTCCTAATGGGAGGAACTGGTGGTGGGTAGACCTGACTGTTGCTCTGGTGGGCAGATCTCAGTAAAACTTTAATCTGCTTGACTGATGATGGGTGGGGCTGGGTTCCCTCCCTGTTGGTTGTTTGGCCTGAAGCAACCCAACACTGGAGCCTACCTGGGCTCTTTGTTGGGCCTAATGGCGGACTCTGGGAGGGCTCAAGCCAAGGAGTACTTCCCAGAACTTCTGCTGCCAGTGTCCTTGTCCCCACGGTGAGCCACAGCCACCACCCAACTCTGCAGGAGACCCTCCAACACTTGCAGGTAGGTCTGGTTCAGTCTCCTATGGGGTCACTGCTCCTTCCCCTGGGTCCCGATGCACACACCACTTTGTGTGTGCCCTCTAAGAGTGGAGTCTCTGTTTCCTCCAGTCCTGTCGAAGTCCTGCAATCAAATCCCACTAGCCTTCACAGTCTGATTCTCTAGGAATTCCTCCTCCCATTGCCAGACCCCCAGCTTGGGAACCTGACATGGGGCTCAGAACCTTCACTCCAGTGGGTGGACTTCTGTGGTATAAGTGTTCTCCAGTCTGTCAGTCACCTACCCAGCAGTTGTGGGATTTGATTTTACTGTGACTGTGCCCCTCCTACCATCTCATTGTGGCTTTTCCTTTTCCTTTGGATGTGGGGTATCATTTTTGGTGAGTTCCAGTGTCTTCCTGTTGATGATTGTCCAGCAGCTAGCTGTGATTCTGGTGTTCTCGAAAGAGGGAGTGAGAGCACGTCCTTCTACTCTGCCATCTTGGTTCCTAATCAATGCTATGATTTATGAAACAGGTTTTGTTTTTTTTTTTTTTTTGGCGGTACATGGGCCTCTCACTGTTGTGGCCTCTCCTGTTGTGGAGCACAGGGTCCAGACGCGCAGGCTCAGCGGCTGTGGCTCATGGGCCCAGCCATTCCGTGGCATGTGGGATCTTCCTGGACCGGGGCATGAACCCGTGTCCCCTGCATCGGCAGCTGGACTCTCAACCACTGCACCACCAGGGAAGCCCAATGAAACAGTTTTTTATTAATTTATTTATATTTATATATGTTTTACATGTCTAAATACAGATATCTTTGTATATATAAATATATATGCACATATATAACATAGATAATACTGCATGTGTTATATTATTTTGCAAGTTTCTTTCATTCTGGTTTTTTTTTTCTTTTTAGCCAAAAATACGAGATAGGTACCTATTTTAAAGTCAGGCCATATATGTCTATTCTTTCTCTTCAGCCACTGTGAGAGTATTCCACAGTATCCAGCCATGGCCCTATTAATGAGCCTTTAGAATACTTCTGTTTTTTTACTATTACAAACAATATTGCTTCTAACATTTTGCACTTGAGCAAGCATCCCAATAGGATATGTTTCTAGAAGTGGAACTACAGAGCCAAAAAGTCACAGACTTGTAATTTTGATGGATTCTGCCAAATTGTTCTTCCCTGAGCTGTCTCCCTATCACAACAGTATAAGATGTTCCTTTTCCCCCTTAGCTTTGCCAACCCAGATATTATCAGTCTTTAAAAATTTTGCCAATCTGGTATGTAAAAAATGCTATCTCATTGTGACTGAATTTGCGTTTTCCTGATTGCTAGTGAGGTTCATCACTTTTTCATATGTTTATTTGCCTTTTGTATTTTCATGTGACTTGCCTATTCTTATCCTTTGCTCTTTTTTTCTATTAGATAAGACTAATATTGATTTTTATGAGTTTGTTATACATTATGAATGTTAACTATTTTTCTGTTTTACGTGTTGCAAATATTTTTTTCTATTTTATCATTTATTTTTTAAATGTGTTATTAGTAACTTTTGCTGGCATACAGAAACTTCCATTTTTAACATATAGAATCTGTAAATCTTTTCCTTTGTCATTTCTGGGTTTTGCCCTTGCTTGGGAAATCCTTCTTTAGCATAAGATTGTAAAAACATTATTCTATTAATTTAATCATTGTGGGATTCTTTTTTTAACTTTTATGCCTATAATCCATCTCAGAATTATTCTTAGTCTGTTTTGTGATGAAATGATCTAACATTTTCCAGTTACTCAATTTATTGAATAAATCATGCATCACCACTAATTTGAAATGCAACTAAGTTCTTCCATGTGTATGGGTCTGTACTGTGCTTTCTCTTTCAGTTTCTCTCTTCATCTATTCATGCACCAATACCACAGGGTTAATGGTTGCTATTTTATCATTTGATATGTTTTCACATCTAACATTTTTATTTTTTTAAAAATATTTATTTATTTATTGTGGCTGAGGTGTCTCGTAGCTGTGGCACACAGGATCTTCGTTGAGGCATGAGGGATCTTTAGTTGTGGCATGCGGGCTTGTTAGTTGTGACATGCGGACTCTTAGTTGCAGCATGCATGCAAGATCTAGTTCCCTGACCAGGGATCAAACCCTGGCCCCCTGCACTGGGAGCACACAGTCTTACCCACTGGACCACCAGGGAAGTGCACATCTATCTTTTTTAAAATCATGCTTCTATATAGGTCTTTTATCTACTTATTTATTTTTTATTTCTTAAACCTACTGGATATGCCAATAAGCAGGGTTTTCTATCAGAGATTGAGTAGGGAGTTGGCAGTCAATTTCAGAACACCAGGAGTACCACAGTAAGAAATTCTTCTGTCTAAAATATAGTGTATTAATAGAAAACTACAGTAAGGAGATAAATGCCATTGAAAAGATAGTTTGTTATTCACAGTTCCCAAGGGGGGGGGGCATGCCACATGATGGGGAGCTATATGGGGGAGCACCAAGGTCTGCCAGGAAGGAGATAGGAAGGAGGGAACTGTGGGCAAGAGCCCTTATTACAGTTTCCATGGGAAGGATCCAGGGAGTCAGGATAAGACTTTAGATTGGCTAGTTTGAATAAATTCAGCAGGTTCTTGAGCATAAGGGTTATTCCTAATTGTCTGGTACCTGGCCATGGTGTGATTAGAGCTGATGGATAGTGACCCTGAGTGTGAGAGTCCAATAAAGGAGGTAGTAGAGGTATAGACTATGGATTAGTTGGTTTGCATATGAAAAGCATACTCACAGGCAAGATGTTTACTATCTAAGAATTGGCTATCCTTGGGAGAGAGAGTCCCCAGATCAACAAGGGTCCAGATGTCAAAGCATCACAATACAGAATATAAATGACATAGTTAATACACCATCACTCAAGGAGTACCAGCTACAGTGAATTTCACTCCTCTACATGTGTTACTGCCTTAAAAAAAAAAAAAATTCCTCTCTCTAACATGGATTTTGGGAGATTCTTTGCATTCCTTTCCTGCTCCTCATACTTGTTGATGTCCATGTGGAATGCCTCCAGGATTCTGCTGGGAGCAATTGGCTCTCCTCTCTGCAGAGAGATTTTCTTTGGTCTCCTTTAGGTCTTTCTGTTCTCTAGTCTTCACTTCCTGCCAAACCTGCCTTATTTGTTCTTTATTATTCAGAAACTCCTCAAAATTTCTGTTCATTCCTATCTTCCAGAGCTTTAATTGATTTCATTCTTTGCTTTATACATCTTTGCTCATTTTAGTAATATTAGGAGGTTGAGGAGAGGTAAAAGTGTGCTCAATACCACCATCTTGAACAGGGATCCCCTCATAGGTTTAGTCAAATGAGAGAGGGAGAGGATAAAATCTATGTGTCAGAAAGATAGTCTTGGCAGCAGTAAGGAAGATGAGTAGAGGAGGGAGAGAATGGAGATAGGGAGACCACTTAGAAGACTTGTGCAGCTATTTGTAATATTGGAATCCCTAATGATTCCAATTCTAGTGGTTTATCCTGATAAAATAAGCAGAGCTACACATGAGAATATTTGTCAAAAGAATATTCCTCATAGCATGAAATTCAAACGTGAATTAATGAGACTCTCACTCAGGCAGAGCACCCTGTTTGTCAGTGAATGAACAGCTATAAATTTGAAAAACATTTATTGGACCCGTATCATACATTAAAATCCTGGTTAAAGCAGAGGGTCCTCAAATCTTGCAATAATCTTGTTGGTTAATCAAAGAAATGTTTGGGTAATAGAAGACATCAGATCAAAGGTTCTTATAAGTAGAAGCTCAACCTACACTAAGTCCTAGGCCTTACCCTGTATCTATGGCTTTGAAATCCCAGTGGGATTAAGTCTTGGATTCAGAATTTTCAAACTTCTGCAAGCAATTCTCATGTACCACCAACTTCGGGAACCACTGTGTTTTTATACCTTGTTACCTCTCTACATTCTTGGGAAATGGACAAGTAGACAGAAATTGTGAAAAGTTTAGCTGACTAATTAAAGACCTTCACAACAGACAATGATATGTAGGAGACAGGTTTTAAAATGACTCGATACTAAAACAATGTATTTGCAGTGTCACAGTAATGTTGTGTCCTGAACCCTGGATGGTGTACCAGCACACCTGAGGGACAGGTGGCCAATGAGATGTATGTTTGCTTCAGTCTGACTCTTTGACACCAACCTATTCTCAGGGTACCTTGAAGGAGCTGAAGTAGTTCTGTTAATGCACTACAGAGAATAAAAACTGTGAGTTTATAAATAGAAGGATCACCATGCAGTAGTATGGTCAGGGAAGAGTAAATGGTTATAATAATAGCAATCATTTACTGAGCACTTATTCTGAGCCAAGAACTGTACTTAAATGCATT
Source organism: Physeter macrocephalus (assembly GCF_002837175.3). Lineage (NCBI taxonomy): Eukaryota > Metazoa > Chordata > Mammalia > Artiodactyla > Physeteridae > Physeter > Physeter macrocephalus. The sequence continues at coordinate 110,429,639 of NC_041227.1, forward strand.
AACCATGTTTATTTCATAAATGCTTATAATAAGCACATAGGAATTGGTTTTAGTCAAGCTAGGCTGCATATGATGAGGTAGCAAACAATCTCAAAATAGCAGTGGCTTAAAATGACAAAGGTTTGTTTCTTGCTAATACCTCATGTCCACTTGAGATATGGCAGGGGACTCTTCCATGTCGTTCTCACTCAAAGACATCGGCTGATGAAGTCCTCACCATTTGGAATGTAACCGGTTGCCAAAACTGAGAGAAGGGAAGAAAGAGAAGAATGCATCAACTCTTCTGTGTGGCTACCCTGAAGTGACCCTCCTCACTTCCAGTTTTTGGCCAAGGCAATTCACATAGTCAAATGCACCTTAATGGGAACAGAAAGTGAAATTTCTCAAGTGAAAAGAGTCACAGAACTGGTGAGCTGTACTAATATCTGCCACAGTATTGTATTTTTATTTCTTATTTTAAAATGAAGGAAGAACCCAACTATTAGAATGGCTAAAATTTCAGAAACCTGATAATACCAAGTGCTGACAAAGATGTGGAGCAATTAGAACTTTTATGCATTCCTGGTAGGAATGCAAAATGGTACAGACACCTTGAAAAACAGTTTCTTTTAAAGTTAAACATATACTTACTGTATTGAACAGCAATCCCTCTTATGAGTTTTTACCCTAGAGCATTTTTTCTCAAATGGAGGTGATTTTGCCCCACAAGGGGCATTTGGCAATGTAAGGAGATGTTTTTGGTTTGGGTTGTCACACTCGGTCAATGGACACTACTGGTATCTAATGAGTAAATCCAGCAATGCTGCTAAACATCTGCAATGGACAGGACAGCCTCCTACATCAAATAATTACCCCACTTAAAAGCCCATTTAATAACTAATAGTATGGTGGTTGAAAAATTCTGCACTAGAGAAATGAAAAATTATGTTCACACAAAAAGATGTACATGAGTGTCTATAAGAGCATTATCCATAATAACTGAAAACAACCTAATGTTCTTCAATGGACAAATGGATGAACAAACTGTGCTACACCCATACAATGGAATACTACTCAGCAATAAAAAGAAATGTACTGCTGATGCATGTAACAACATGGATGAATCTAAAATATATTACACTAAGCAGAGGAAACCAGTGTCAGAAAGTTACTTATTGTACTTCATTTATATGATGTTATGGAAAGGACAAGACTGTAGAGATGGAGAACAATGGTGTCCAGGGGTAAAAAGTGGCAGAGAGTAGAGCAGGAGCATTTGAGTACAAAGGGGCTGCATGAGGGAGGTATCGGAGATGATGGAATTGTTAAGTATCCTGATTTTAATGGTGGTTACACAAATCCACACATGTGCTAAAACTCATTGTACTATACACCTCCCCCCCACAAAAAGTGGAGTTTTATTGTATGTAAATCATTTTTTTAAGTTGAAAAAATTTTAAAAAGTGAAAAAGACAAAGGAAGAGGGCCTGAGGGACTTGTCTGTGACACAAAGCTTGAAGTGGAGGAGTATGGAATAGAAAAGAGATCCGTACAGCACTCTTCCCTATTACATAAAGCTGTCTACACAAGGAAAGACAGTGAGCTATGAGCAGAGCATAAATGACTTTTAGGATCAAAGGTATTTGTTGATCAATTGTGTTGACTGTGTGAGTGTTAAGTTCATTCACGGTAACTTGTATACCCATGTAATGATACCATGGCTCTGTCTAAAATCCAGACACAGATTAAAACCACCCTCCTCACTCTGAGTACCCCTCACCCCACTCATACAGTGGGGTGCTCAAGGGTAACTGTGGAGACATGCCAACAAGGGCATGATGCAACATCCTTAGGTATAGTAGACAGGCTATAGGAATGATAGAAGCAGACACTGAGTTTCATGTTATAGTGCTATTTCAACTCACATCTACATTTTATTTTTTCAGGCCTTTGTTTTGTAATACTCTTACCAACTTTTAGCTCTAATAGTGAGCAGTTGCCGGAGATGCCATAAACAAAACAAGAAAGAGCTGAATATCAGCGTTTTCAGCATATTTTACATTTGGAACTAGGTTAATATAATATATCATGTTAATAATGAGGTCATTTTTAAGAATCCAGCTCTCTCTCATTTGATATTTTTGGCGCTTGTGATCAGAAGCTATTCTAATCAGTTCTGCTCACCTGATATTTTAATTGCTGGAACAATATTATTGCTTAAGAAATAATTTGAAAAAGACTAGAATAAAAGAACGGAGAAAGGAAAAGTGAGTTTTGGATTTTTAAAAAATAATTACTCCCAGAGTAGGTGCTACAATGGCAATTTTAAAAATGGAATTAATAAAAAAGTGTTGGGGTTTGACATTACCTCCACTAGGACTAGGATCATAAATGAACACAAAACTGACTCTTGGAGTCCATGGGAAACTTTTCCAAGCAATGTCATCTTCTTTTAATTTCCAGAAGGAATGAGCTTATCTCCCAAGTTCAGTAGTGATTGTATAGTTCTGTCCATGAAAGCCACAGTCTTTTAACATTGCTTAGCATCCTTTGAGGATTTACATATATAAAACAGACTTAGAGCAGTGGTCTGGCTTTCCAGGGAATGAATACACATTTCTCCCACAGTATGCACGGAAAGGTCATAAAACAAATTATGCTGATTACAAGCCATGGTGAGCTGGGTCTTTTTCTTCCACAGAGAAAGGAGGGTTGATGAATATGAAAAGAAAAGGGAACACACATTAATTAGGAACCTGTTTCATGTCAGACATTTTTAGACTCATTGTCCTATGTGCCTATAAAATCCTCCCAAAATTCTATCAGTCAAGGTTCAGTTGCAGAACACAAACACCTGTTTGGTCACTTAAAGTTATTTAATACAGCTTGAAACATCACTGGAGGACTGTAGCCTGGGTTTTCAGGAATGATTCCGAGAACAACATTGTGGAAACCAGGGGAGCTTCTCCTGCTGCCACAGTCAGAAGGAGTGGAACCAGAGGACCACTCCAACCAGCACAATTGCCTCTCAAAATCCCCACAGCCAGTCATGAACAATGGAACTCTGTTGAAGAAAAGCCCAGTGTCTCCACAACCATACTTAACAAAAACACAAGCCAGAAATGAACAAGGTCTCTGCCTTGCGTCTGCATTCCAAATCCTACACAGGTGCATCTTATTGGTAGAACGTAATTCACTTCTGAATACTAGCTGCAAGGGAGTCTGGGAAGTGTAGTTTTTACCTTTCCAGCCTCTGCAATACTGAGAAGCCCAGAAGGATGCTGAATGCCGACTACCCAATTCACTACACCCTGTAAAGTATTTAATGCTACTCTTTACATGAAGAAACAGAAGACCAGAGAAGTTAGATAACGTTAACAAGATTATACAAGCCAGGAAGTAGTAGTACTAGCATTTAAACTTACATTAGTCTGTCACCAAAGTTATTTATTGGGTGCTTACTCTGTTCTATACATTATTCTAAGTGCCTTCAAATATCATCTTATTTAATCTTTAACTCTGTTACATAAGTATTAAATCCCTTATTTTTCAGATAAGAGAAACAAAATACAGAGACATATATAAACTTCTATAAATCAAATAGCCAATAAGGAATAGAGCTAGCATTCTTAGATGCTGTTCTTCAATGCTTCTCCTCTTTCCTCTGCAGCATGTGCAGTCTTGACAGTGGGTTTATGACCAGCGTGATTGTTGATAGCCATCTCCCAACAAATTTCCATTGGTTTATGGAATAAGGTGATAATCCTCTGAAAGCCATTTTTGTGGTCTTAGCTAACTGGTGTGGAATATCTGGGGACTCTTAAAAGCCAAATATTCAGTATGGTACTGGCAAAAATCTAACAACTGTTTCTCTGAAGATAAGATCCGTGATCTTGGGGCCTTTGCCAATTTCCATGGTATAAATACTCCCATTCTGATCAATTTCAAGGTACCAATATGATATCAATCAGCTCATAAAATTCCTGAATATTTAACAATTGTCTCTTGCAAATCCAGAATTAACCAGATGTATATAACACCACAAATAATCTTTGTTGTTCAGGACTCAAGATACCCTCACAAGAAAACGTAAATCCTTTTCCACATTTGGATTTCTGACATGTACTGAGATACCTAAATGCTGGAGATGTCCTGATAGAAGGCAGATAGAAAGGAGAGGCAAAGAAGTCTCTGAGGAAAAAAAACACAGTAAATTTAGCATGAGCCTAGCAGGATGGGCTTGATAGTGTCTGAGGGAACAATGATTTGGGGTGCAGTTCTTGAATTCCCCTGGTCTTAAGCCCCTGGGTTAACAACAAGCACTAGAAAGGAGAGAAAATTGAATTGTTAGGAATTCAAGACAGTTTGTGGGGGAGCCCCCTCCCCACACATAGGTAAGTAATGAAGGTGACAAAACTCTATGACTAAGGTTCCAAGTCACACTTTGGACTAGCTCCTATTATATTTGCTAGAAGGAGGAGGAAGCATTTCCATTCCAGAGACTCATGTGAACACCAGCAATGCCATGGTGCTCCACAGAGAAGACTGAGTGTAACCACTGCCTTTCTCTTCTCCAGGTCTTTCACATGCTATTTCCTAGCTGGAGATGTTTTTCCTACTCCCCTACTGATGAAAATTCTATTCCTCAGTCAAAATTCAAATGCCATCTTGTACAATATACTTTCCCAAAGTCTTAAGAGTTGGAATTAGTCATTCTTTCCTTTGCTTATATTCTCTTTAAAATTACCCATTTCATTCTTACTGGTGTTATTATTAACTGCCTACATATGATTTTTTGACAATAGATTGTGAACTCTCTGAGGGTCGGAGTGATAGCTCATTTGTATCTGCAACTCTTCTTACATAAGCAAATGCTCACTAAGAATGCTGGCATTGCTAATACAGCATGCAGAGGAGCATCTGATATGAAAATGCACTTCCAAAATAAATTTGGGAGGGAGCTAGAGGGAAAGAAATTAAAGTGGGGAGGAAGGGAAGGAGGAAAGATAGAAGGAAGGGAGAGAGGGCAAAAAGATGGGAAGAAAGGAGGGAAAGATGTTTACCTCCTAACTCGTTCATTATTTGGCCCGAAGATTGGGGGTACATTTTTTTTCCCCATAATCTGAGATTAAAAACATGGTTTTAGAGGAAAGCAAAGAATCCCTTTAGAACATCTTAGAGCTACCTACTTGAGAACTTTTTTCATGACGTAAGTGTAAGTCTTTCTGTATTTCCTATTGCGAATCATCTTTTTAGGGATATGCGTGTTCTCCATGAGAAGTATTCACCACAGGGATTGTCCTTGGCAAAGCAATTGATCAGAGGCTAAAGCATTGTTTCAGTCAATGTGCCAATGCCTCCTTGATAGAAAATTCTTCTATGATGCAAACACCTTCATCACCTTGTGCTTCTCCGAGTACATCAATAAGTGCTCATATATAATATATGTGTGCTTACAGCGTATATAATACATTGGATGTATGTGGTGTTTGGTTTTCCATGCCTGAAAGAACAGCTGATTTATTTCATAGCTTTTATGGACGGTTTTATTATTCTTAACAATCCATTCTTTTTGAATGCATATTTTATAGCACCTTGATGGACTTATTTGATTTGACCCAGTGTTTTAATGACAGCACGGCCATAGGAAGTGCACATTAACTTACACAAATCATTTATTCAAGTCACTTCAAAGTGTGATCCTGCCCTCAGGTGATTTGTGGACTGCCAGCCCTTTCATGATGGGCAAAATAGCATAGCATGCACTATAAAGCCATGGCCCAAGAAAAGCTAGTGGTGATTCCTGGATCAGCAGGGCAATCTCTTCGAAGGGGCTGTTAATTGTATAAATACAGTTAGCCATAACTGTATCATTGGATTCAGTTTGATGTGATTCTTTTCTTCTGAATCTCAACTTCCTTATAGGGAGAGTGTAAGACAGAGCATAGTGATGGTAGGTCAGATTCTTAAAAGAATCTTAAAAGATCATGCAGCAGTGGAATGGTCTAAATAAATACTAATTAAAGAATGATATGGGCAGGAAGGTCTGAGGCTTCATTTTGGATAAGACCTGACCTCTTCTTCTATCTTAGTTTTGGAGAAACACTCCTAAACTCCAAGGTTTACATCCTTCTCTTTTTGGTGCCCTAGTTTTTATCTGGTTAAGGGGAATGATCTTGCACCCTAGGACAAAGAATATTTATTTGTAGTAGTGTAACCTTCCATCCTTCTCACCATGGTGTCACCTCAGATGATCTTACATGGCTTCATTTAAAAACATCTTTTGTGTAGTGACAGTCTATGGAAATTTTCCTGATTCCCAGTGTAACTTACCCTATTAAGGCCAGTTTTTGTGCTGGATTGCAGTATCTGAAACACGTTAATTTATTCAGCACATGTATTCTTTTAGCACGCTTTCTTGGCAGTCTAGTAGGTGCCAGGTACTTGATAAGATATGTACTCTGTTTTTAAAATCTCCTTAACACCAGTGTATGTCAGAATCAATCACCAGTGGGTGATTACACATTACTAGATATGGGAATCTCTAGAGAGAGGGCTCAGGTGAAAACTAAACCTCAAGGAGCTCTGCTTTAAGAAGCTTATGATCTTTCCAGGGATGTTAACATGGGTTCTCATAGACATCTCTCTAAAGTGTTATGGGAGCCCAAAGAGTGCAGTGACAAACTCCATCTTGGGTAGTTGAGGCCAGTTTCCCAAAGATTTGACATCCAGACTCTTTCTCATCCCCTGATTTTTTCTACTTCATCAGATAAGCTCCTTTCTCTCCTTCCCACATCCTGAGTCAAAATAGCTCTGTCTAGGATCCTGAAACCTGCCTTCTACATGATCATCACATGAAATAATACCAAGGATCTGGAAGAGAGACTCCTGTTTAAGTTCCAGGTGAGTTTTGCATTGTTTCTTGATGATCTCTTATATTAATCAGACCTGAATGCCACACAATTAAACTTACACAGCAGGAAACTGAGGCCCAAAAAGTTCACAAAGTGAGTTCATGGCAGGACCAAGACCAGATTCCAGGCTTCCTGATCTTGAAGCAATTAGTCTTCGCATGACAGTGGGTTCCCTCTGATCTCCTCTCTCTGCTCTCAAAGATTCTCCCTGTGCATTTGAAATGGTTTGTGGTCATCAAAGGGGTACACGTGAGAATTCAATGTTCAAGACTGAAATTTTCATAATTTAACTTCAATAGAGATGAACTTCTTATGGTTTAGATTGCATTATTCTTTTATCTCTAGCCTTAATTAGCAGACAACAGTTTTCCTTTTGTATTAGAGTTTCTTTTTTACTTTTTCCCCTTTGTATTTTAGGTTTAAAAACTGCTATAAGCATCAACATCATTCTGTGTCACTATATTTTGAATATCTTTAGAGGTGTAGGTCTTGTTTTCAAGTAATGTGTTCCTATTAAAACTGATTAGCACAACTTAGATTAGGCATTATCTTGACTTTCAATTTTGTATTTGTGTATTTATTTGTATATAACTTTTTTAAAATGTCTTAGGCTTCATAGCTAACTTGGCATTCCTTCCTATAAGACTTCTTTGAGAATGATCATAAATGTCCAGCATTAACCCTCTTGGGCATGAACTGAGGAGGTTGAGTGACTACATAAACACTGAGCAGTGTCCAGCAGAGATGCTCATGGGAGTTTTTTGTGAGGGAGGGTCTTAAGGTCAAACAGGAGATATCAAAATACCAGGTGGTTAGACTGAGCAGTGCTGGGCCAGGAAAAAAAAATAAAAGAAATCTCTTAGTTGGAAATTAGAGAAGTGGCTAAATCAAGGCCACTACCCTGTTGGATTTATTAAAAGGGAGGCCAGAAGATCAGGAGGCATATCAACAAAAGCCAAACAAAGATTGGGTAGGGTTCATAGTGTAGAATAAGGTCAATTCAGGGGTAAATCTTGTAATCTTAGCCACTGAGTGCCTTTTCCTGGGCACTCGGCACACTCATACTGGGTGGGGCAAGAGATAGCTGCTTTAGACCATAAGAACCTTCTGAGTAGTTGTAGGTCAGTTTCTTCCAGGAGCAGTGCCATAATCATGCATCTATAACCCACAGCAGTAAAAATAATTTGAGCATTATGAGAAAAAGTAGAAGAGATCCTAGTGCTTTATTTAAAAACCTTTAAATTCCCATTTCACTAAAAATTCCTCTCTGCAGCTGGTAGGCGAGATTACCATGATTCACCATCTGGGTGGATTAATGTTTACTAAAAAAGAGAGAGAGGGAGAGAGCAGTGGATAAGATGAATGCTTCCCCAGATACAACAGAAATCCAAAGTAGAATATCTTTCCATAACTTTTTTTTCGCATCTTACACCTGTTTTATTTGAATCTTGATAGAATTCTTTAAGGAAAACTCAGATTTACCTGTTTTTAAAAGACTGAATAATGTAGAAACTGTGGATCATCATCAAACTGTTTAGATTTACATTTATGCAGCATTCACAATGAAGACTTTAAGAATTTGTTGGAAATAATTAGCTACCTTTAGCACTTCACTTTTACATTTCCCATTCTGGGAAGATTTTTCGTGCTACATACAGCTTGAATTCACAAGGCAGAATCTCAGATTCTGCCCTGGGGGACCACAGTTTGCCAGTTGCCTCTAAATCTGAACCTGATCAGTCAAAAATGTACATCTCATCCATAGGCTGACTTAGCTTCAGTGGACCCTGGATGGTTGTCTACAAATAACTGGAGTTTCTGGCGAACTACGGGTAGTTTGGTTGGTTGGTTTTTGAGCACCTGCAGTATGAGAGACACAGACTTTGCTTTACTTGCACTCTCTTAATCCTCACAATCACCTAGAGAAATAAACACTATTAGCATTCCCATTTTATTGTAGAAGAGAAAGAGACAGAGAGTTTAAGGAACTTGCTGCATGTCAACAAATGAATACATGTTAAAACTGATCTTTGAAGTCAGATCTGTCTCCTTCTAAAGCCCATGCTCTTAACCATTACACTCTATAGTCTCATTCAATAGTTAGGTTATTTTCAATTCAATTTGGGTGCTTGTAGACCCAGTCTTAATATTGGGAATCTCATTTCCTTGCAAATCATACTTACCCCTCTCAATATGCCACAAGTCATCATTCCCAGCAGCAGAGGGCGTTTTACTGAAATTACACTTGCTAATCAATTCTGCATCAGTGCCCAGCTTTATAAATGTCTAGTTACCTATATTCTATTGACATGTAGTCTCATTTCTTACCAAAATTGTCAGTAGTCTCAATTTTAGAGACCGTTTTTCTAAAGCACAGGGAAGCCAGGAAATATGTCACCCTTATTGCCAACCAAACAGAAATAAACCATTGTGTCATTTTTCATGCTGGGGATTCATCAGCTGAGTGCATTCCAAGTATTTCTGAGTTTTAACTTTTTAATCAAGGGGACTATTTGAGGAACTATGCTTCTTACCATTATTTTCAAATTTTCCCTTAATTTTTCTACTAATAGTTGTCTAACTTGCATTAAAAATATTTTGAGTTTTTCTTCATGGGATTTAAAAATGATTAAATGAGGCTACTTTTCTACTAAGCTTTAAAAAGTAGACATCATAAGTCATGTGACTATGTTAGAAGACATCCTGGGATCAGTTCCATTGCTCTCTGGCTGGCCATTCGGAAGGCAGTTTGATAGGGGTTGAGAAATAAATGGGCCAAAAAGGGTGTCCTCCCATTTCCTCCAAAGGAGAAGCTGATAATCATAAAGTCCAGGGGGTATTCTGAGTGTCAGTCAAATGATGTTCAGGGTGCAGAAGGAGCAAGGACTCTGCTTCTGCTCTAGGTCCAGAGAAACCTAGTAGCTGGGGATATGCTGGAAACATGGTCCAATCTTGGGGAAAAGCCAGATGAAGAGGACACAGGAGAGAACTGGAGTAAAAACTAGCTGCCAGGAGGGAGAAGGAGGATGGGTACATGGAGAGGTTGTTACAGGAACTGCAGTTCACCTTTATAAGCAAGGCATGGAGAGAGCATACTAATTTCAGAGCCCTCTCCCTGCTAGTGGAGTGCCTCACTGGGGCCTAACTTAGTGCCTCACTGGGGCTTTCTTGGCTCAGATCTGGAGAGGGAGTGTCTTTAACCAAGAGGAGTCAAGTTTGGATTAAGGACAGTTGAGATGGGCTTACTGGAGCAGTCAGTAAGTAGCAGGACATAACAGAGATTTTTAAAACATTGTTTTTTGTTTATTTGGTAATAGCCTTTTTTTTCCCTCCCTACTTTTGTTCCTTTGATCTCTCATGGCAGTAATTGGCCAGGGGCATGGTCCACATGGGGTTGAGGTAAGCCAATAGCTCATTCACTGCAGTGTTTTTATATCTTCCCTGTCCAGCCTTCTGTGAATGGTGTAAAGGGGTGCATAGTCCCAACCTTACAGACCAACATGGTTTTTTAAGCACAGATTTGTCCATCTTAGTCTATCAGTGCCTTGCATCTTGCTCATTTTTTGTGTTCACCAAGACTTGGTGTAGATAGCCTAATGTCATAGATGGGAAGAACATGGAACATGAAGTCTACAGGCTTGTTTTTTGTTTGCTTGTTTTTAAGATGGTATTTTTAAGTTGAAGTATAGTTGATTTACAATGTTGTATTAGTTTCAGGTGTACAGCAAAGTGATTCATTTACACACATTATCTTTTTCAGATTCTTTTCCTTATAGGTAATGATACAGGCTTGTGTTTAAAGCTCAGTTCTGGCACTGATAAGGTGCGGAACCACAGGCAAGGTTGTGACCACCCTCCATTTCCTCATCTATGAAATAAGGGGAATGAATCTTATCTCACAGGGTTAAATGATACAACACATACAAAGTACATGCTAAAGTGTCTGACTCTGAGTGCTTATGGTCTCCTTTTTCCTCCTCTCTGTGACCCGGACACCTCTCCACACCCAGGAGCATAAGGAACATATCCAGCCCACTTTAAAGGGATGATCTCATCATAAACACAACTTTTAAAATTTTTCATTAGCAAAGAAGAGGTTTCACCAGTTGGAAAAATGGCCATTGTTTAGTACATTCATTCATTCATTCATTCAAGAAATTGTTCTTGAACACCTAATACAGCCTAGGCATAGATTTAGGAACTGGAGATACAGCCTTGAGTAAAAAAAGACAAAAATCCTCGCCTTCATGGAGTTTACATTCTAGTGGGAGGAGGCAAGCAAACAAACAGGCAAATTGTATAGTGTATTGGGTAATGATGAATGCAACAGAGAAAAATAAAGCAGGGAGGTGAGATGAGAAGTGCAGGAGTACAATGCAATAATTGAGATCTTAAATATGCCAGTCACATCTCAGAAGATGACATATGGGACACTGAGGAATTTCTATTGGAAAGAAAGACTCTAAGACGGAAAATACATTCTGCCCTTTCCTCATCTCCATGGTCCCCTAGACACTAGGTTCCTCAAGGCAAGAAACTGTGCCTTCTTATTACTGGTATCCCCAGCCCACAGCACAATATTTGACACATACTAGGCATTCAATAATTGTTTGTGGAACCAAACTGCTCCTCAGAACTCTCTCAGGAGCCAGTGTGCCCCATGGCACCTAAATTATCAGTTTGTGTTAATAACTCCACCTGCATGCTTCAATTTGACAGGCAGTAAGCACCAAGCCTGCAGGTTGTTTATTGATTTGGCTAATAATAATAATGGAATGGCAACAGAAGTGACATTAATATAATGTGGAGGGGAATGAACACCAGGATTGAAATGCTCTCATGCATCAGGGAGCTTCTGCTGCTGAGAGAGGAATTTGATTTTCTTGCAGTGTTTTCTGTCTCACTTCCTCAGCAATCAGCACTGTAAAATCCCATTGGTAAGGTGTGAAAGGCAAAGGCAGAGTTTTAAAGAGGAACTTAGAGTCTCTTTCACAGTAGTAAGAAATTAGATGCTAGTGGGAAGAACTCAGTGAAAATAGGAGAAAGTAGAGGAGAGAATAGAATAAGGGATGTGAGGGCTTCATATGCCAGAAATAAATCTACCCCAAAATAAAGATAATTGGCCAAATCTCTCTTTCTATGTTGTTAAGACGATGGCCTTGTTTTGACTTCTCTTATTCATTCAGTAAATCATTTATTATCACTTATTCAGCAAACATTTACTGATCACCTACCATATACTCTACTAAGCACTCAGAGTGCATAATCTCTGTCCTTGTGAAATAAAGAATTTGGTTGCCCTTTGTCCCTGGTTTTGGGGAAATAACCACTAATCCCTTGGAATTTCCTGAGTGATAAGAGTGTCTTTGTTATTCATAGTGGACCTTTTAGACCACACACCTGACAGTTTATGCTAACAAGGTGACTCAGGATGGGAGCTGGCCCAGGCCAGAAAAACCAACCATGTGATTAGAAGGTTGGGGCTTTGAGACACCTCATATCGCCTTTCCACCTGTGGAGGGAAGAAGCACTGGAAATTGAGTTCAACCATGCAGCCAATGATTCAATAATGGAAGCATAATGAAGTTTCAATAAATACTCTGGACACCAAAGCTGGGGCTAGTTTCCCTGGTTGGCTCACTCTGTGTGTGGACTCAGAGTGATGTGCCATGAGGGTAATTCATCCCTGAGGATGATGGAAGCTTCTTGTTTGGAACCCTCCCAGACTTTACTCTATGTGCCCCTTCTTTTGTTGGTTCTGATTTGTATTCTAGTAATAAGTATAGCACTTTTCTGAACTCAGTGACTTGTTCTAGTGAATTATCAAGCCTGAGGGAGTCCATAGGGACCCCTGAGTTTCTAGCCAGCTAGTCAGAAGTGAGGGTGGCCCAGGGGACCCTGAACTTGTGACTGGTATCTGAATTAGTGAGGATGATCTGGTGAAGGACTGTGCCCTTAACTGTGACTACTCCAGGTAGTCTCTCAAGTAGTTCAGGGTCTAGCTAGAGTAATGGAAAGAAAAATCATATTCACAATACAGTGAGAAAGCTCTTTGTTCACAAATGTAGGCTTAGTCATGGAGAGCAAGGTAGGTGCCATCCAACTTATTGAGGATAATCAGAGGTGGCCTTCTGGACAAAGTGAAATTTGAGCTGAATTCAAGCACAAATAGTAATTAGCAAAGCAATGCAAAAACAGAGAAACACATGGGACAACTTTCAATCATCCTGTATCATCTGATAATAATACTAATAATAACAGCAACACTAGTAGCAACTAAAATCCCTTGGACTATTTTTATGTGAAAGTGCTTTATGTATATTTACTCATTTAATCCCCACAGCAACCTTGTCAGGAAGATTTTGTTGGGGTTCTGTTTTCCAGTGAAATATCTGAGACTTAGGTATATAATTTGGCCAAACTCACACAACTAGTAAGTTGGCATACCTTTGCATCACACTTTGGTTTCTGTTAAAAACTCAATGTTTGTGTTCATCCCAAATTCCCTATGTTGAAGCCCTAACCTCCAATATGATAGTATTTAGAGATGGGACATTTGGGAAGTAATTAGGATTAGATGAGTACATGAGGGTGGAGCCTTCAAGCTGGGATTAGTGCCCTTATTAGAAGAAACACGAGAGAGCTTGCTCTCTCTCTCCTCTCTCCCTCTCTCCCTCTCTCTCCCTCTCCCTCTCCCTCTCTCCCTTTCTCTCTCTCTACCTCTCCCTCTCTCTCCCTCTCTCTCCCTCTCTCTCCCTCTCTCTCCCTCCCCATGAACATGTGCTGAGGAAAGCTCATGTAATCATAGGAAAAGTGCCCTCATCAGAACCCAACCATGATGGCCACCCTGATCTTGGACTTCCAGCCTCCAAAACTGTGAGAAAATAAATTTCTATTGCTTAAGCCACCCACTCTATGGTATTTTGTTATGACAAGCCAAGCAGACTAAGGCAGTTTCTGAATCTAGAACTCTTGTATATAATTACTGCACTATATTTCCTTTGGAAAGGGCACTTTAGCCTCTGAAAAAAATATAATCAGTGTAAGGTATCCTGTCTCCTCTAGAGTGTAATGGCACACTTGGAGGTGGGGGAAGGTGCTAGGGTTGAGGCAAAAAAAAAAAAAAAAAAAGAAAAAAAGGAATCCTGTTGAATGCTGGTTCTGTGTAAAATCCCTCTTATTTGAATGAATAAAGTCATAAATATCTATTGTAACATTTTCTTGATCACTGAACTTGTTGCCAAAGAATCCTATGAATCTCAGCAAGAAGGGATCTCCCCATTTGATTCTGGATTCAGGTAGTCCTCCAACTTAATTTTGACTGCCTTTCTTGGTAGGTGATGCTTTCTTTATACAGATCAGACCATCTGAAAATTTCTTCAAGGATTTTAAATTTACCTCTGTGTGTTTTCCACTCATTGATCCTGGCTCTGTGTGTGAGAGTAAATTAAAGAAGAAATAGTGTCAATAGCAAAAGGGTAGCTGCTGTATATGGTGGACCATGCAAGAAGTCTTGCAGTTCTGTTTTGAAACCTTTCTGGTCTTGCAGAATCCATTACTGCTTGTTTTAAGAAGGTCATGGTTCTGGAGTTCTTTTCAGATGTAGCTTTTAGTAATTCCTCTTTCAGTATGAGCCTTTGAAGTGTCTAGTAATATACATAAGTAATCTTCTATTCAACTCTTATTTTCTGTGTATGTGTTCATTGTTCACATTAGACTTCTTTTATGTAAATCAAGTCCCTCGATATGAAGAAACAAAGCAAATCCAGATTAATTGGCTAATTTTCAAAGGCTTACTCTACATTAATTACAGCTTTTTTTCCCATGAATTTTTAATTATGCTCTCTTTGCTATGCAGAGTCACTTTTGAAACAACAGCATGTAAATTTGGTATATAGAAAGTTGACCCAAATCATCTCAAAAAAAAAAAGAAAACGACACATTGTGACCTATTTCCCAGTTTTCCAATTCAGCAAGTTTAAAATATAACAAGGAGAAAAAGGGGAGTTTTTTCCACAGGTGTAACTTTTTATAATGCCTTTCTAACCTTATGCTTTGCATCTGTCCAACTTTTTTTTTTCTCTCTCTCACATCCTCATTATTTTTCCACCTTTGTAATTTTAACCTGTGAATTTAGTAAACTTCTAAAGTCAGAGGATTAAACAGCATTGGATTTCAAGGGAACTTAATGATCAGTTACATTGCTGTTCAAAGCCTCTCTACTTTAGCACAACAGATGCCTGCCTCTGACTGATCACCTCCCACCTTCCAACCTAATAGGGAACTCATGTTTTCCCCAAGCATTAAGCCTTTGTATAATTCTCACTTTTATAAAACTCCTGTTTATCTTAAGCAAAATGACTCTTTTTCTCCTCACTAAAAACATGCCTATTCCTCATCTACTTCAGAGCTCTGAAGATGAAGAGACTTAAGATTTAAGTCCCCTTTGCTCTTTTCAAGCCCTTTCTTC
Source organism: Physeter macrocephalus (assembly GCF_002837175.3). Lineage (NCBI taxonomy): Eukaryota > Metazoa > Chordata > Mammalia > Artiodactyla > Physeteridae > Physeter > Physeter macrocephalus. Next base: position 110,445,002 of record NC_041227.1, read on the forward strand.
TCCAGGCTAAAAGGAATGTCAGTAGTCTCCTTTTTATTCCTGCCGATTTTATATGGCAAAACAGGAAAGAGATATAGCTGCCAATTTTGTTTTCTTAAATCTCCAAATTTAATGGTGTTGGTTTCTATAACAACTTCGCAGGACACAGCACAATCACTTGTCCTGCTTTAAAAGGTATTTACACACACACATACGTGGCATGGGAGGTGTTTTATGTTAAAATTTCAAAAAGTACAGTGTCTATCCTTGATTTAATAAGAGATCAGCACAATATAGCTCACAAGTAGTGGGGAGGAGGAATAAATCAAGTACTTAGTGCAATATCTCTTGATACCATTATTAGTCTCTTTTTTTTCCCCCTAATTTCAAGCTATTAGGTTGGCTGTGGCTGAGGTTTATATTCTGAATATCCTCTAATGATATTTTAATGGAGGAGAGAAATCAATAGCTGCTATGCTGACATTGGCATATATATCATTAGTAGTCTATAGTGTGTTTCTGCTACATGGGTAAAAGTCTAGGAGGTAGAGAAAATCCACTTCATGCTGGCCCTCCAAGTTCAGAGTTACTGAGAACTATTTGGGATTGCTAACATTGAGGACAGCATCCATCCTCCAGACTATTTCTCAGAGCAGTAAGTGTGGAGAGTAGCCAGCCTTCCTGCACCAGTCCGTTCTTTTCCTCAGATAGTTACCCTTGCAGACCTGCTGCAGGAAATGGCAGGCCCACCTCCTCCATGACATCAAAATATATACTGCACATTTAGCCCACTCGCTTAAGCGTGGCTTGTAGTCACACTTCCAGCCACTCAACTTAACTGGTGTTTCAAGGAAGGAAAAAAAGAGAATGCTGCAAATGAGGCCTCTAAGACTGGTGAGTTCTCTAGGACTGGAATTGCAAATCTGGCTGTGCCTGAACCTCTCCAAATTGGATGGTTCCAAATAGGAAGGACTAATTTCATGGGGTCAGTGCTGGATCCCGTAAACACGTATACTATTTAAAAATTAATATTTGATGAGTGCTAAGTCCAAAGTGTCTCAATAGACCAGAAGAGAAAGGGTTTCCAGGAATGGGATTTGGAAAGAGCATAAGGATGAAGTGGGATAAGTCTGTATAAAGAAGAAAAAAATGTAAAGAAGTTCAATTCTAATAAATTAGAAGTAAGTGAACCTTGTTCTCTCCCTGGCACAATTTTCTTTCAGCAGCAGTGTAGCCTGGCTTGACCCAGTACAACAATATCCTGCCTCTCACCATTGTACCCTTTCCTCATCCAACCCTACTGCTCTGACTTCTGATAAGAAATACAACATTTATTTTTATGTAGTCAATCTTCAGCCACAGAAACCCTGAGAATTCTCATTATAGGTAACTGATCAGACAGTGATGGTCCTGCTTACAAAAGTAATAAGTAACATTTAGGTAGTTCTTTACAGTTTATAATGTTCTTTTGTGTTATGTCCTTTAGTCTTCAAAAAAAACCTCTTTGTAATAAATAATAACATTATTTCCATTTTTGGATGAGAAAATCAAGGCTCAGAGAGGTTGTATAATTTGTCCAAGATTATGTCAATAGGGAGCAGAGCCAAGAGTTGAACCCAGCTCTCCTCACTAGTATTTTCAGCTTCTCAGTGGCCTTTGTGAAATGTGGCACAAGGAATCATATGCCTCACTGGTTGGGTGGGTCCTCCAAGGGTATTTCCAGACCCAGCCAAGAGTATAATACCAGACACCCTTCTAGGCCAAATAATTCCAGTATGAGGGAAAAGGATAACAAAGGATAACAAATATGGAGACCGGGGAGGTCCTAGCATACTAGCACAGGATGCTGACAGTGTGCCAGGTCCTCCTTTCACTCACTCATAGACAAGGCCAGGAAGGAATGTAATCTTGCCATAGGCTGGAATCCTTCGATGAAGGAAGAGAAAGCTAGAATTCATTGCTATTAACTCTGAGTTCTCTTAAGAAAGTGGATGTCCCTCAAAATATTAAAAATAGAACTACCATTTGATCCAGCAATCCCACTTCTGGGTATATATCCCAAGGAAGTAAAAACAGGATCTTGAAGAGATACCTGCACTACCATGTTCATTGCAGCACTATTTGCAATAGCCAAGACATGGAAAATACGTTGTGTTGATGGATGAATGTATAAAGAAAATGTCACACACACACACACACACACACAGAGAAATATTATTCAACCTTAAAGAAGAAGGAAATTCTCTCATTTGCGATAACAAGAATGAACCTGGAGGACATTATGCTAAGTGAAATAAGCCAGACACAGAAAGACAAGTACTGCATCATCTGACTTATATGTGGAATCTAAGATAGTCAAACCGATAGAAGCAGAGAGTAAAATGGTTGTTGCCAGGGGCCAGGGAGGGAAGAGAGGAGGGGGAAATGAGGAGATGTTGGTCAAAGGGTACAAAGTTTCAGTTATGTAGATGAATTAATTTGGGGGAACTAATGTATAGCATGGTGACCATAGTTAATTAACAGTATCATATTGTATACTTTGCTAAGAGGATAATAAACCTTAAATTGAATCTTCTCAACACACACACATATACACACAAAACGATGACTATGTAGAGATGATGGATAAATTATTTAGCTTGATTATGGTGATCTTTTCACCATATACATATATCAAAACATCACGTTGTTCACCTTAAATATATATAATTTTTATGTCTCAGTAAAGTTGTTTTAAGAAGTAATTGATTATAACAGGGGGATATGGTCATAAAATTTCAATCTGCTACAGATTCCAAAATCCAGCTCTGATGCCAAAGAGATAATGATATTAGTTCAACAACAATATTAATACCTACCTTTTACTGGGCCCTTACTATGAGCTTTACATGTCTCATTTAATTCCCACCACATCCTATCTGTCAGGTACCATTGTTGTTCCCATTTTGCACAAGGGAACTCTGAGACTTTGAGAGGCTAAAGGACCCATTCACACAGGAATTAAAAGGCAGCTCTAGGATTCAAGCTTACTCCGACTGCAGCACTCATCCTCCCCTTCACTACATCACATGGCCTAGATTGGAAGTCTGTTCTCACCTTCCCCTTACTAGCCACAGAAATTATTTCAATATGATGTTTCTGTCTTTGGGCTTGCACAAATGGGCTGGCCATAACATTTACAGCATTCCAGCTGAGGTGGGGACCAAGACACATTGGAGCCAAGTGTTTTAATAGCTTCCTGTGCTAGTAGTTGTAAAAACATAACTGTTGCTACAGGTTCAAAGAATTAAAATATGGCAAGGTAGAAGGAGGTCTCAAGGTCAGCTTTCAGAACTACAGCTTTGCCCTTGTAAACAACTTTTATATACCACTATTGGACTGTGTATGATGAAATGACTAACATTTTCAGCTGTAACCGGAGCTATTACACAGCAGTTGAGTGTTTTATAGCTGGAAAGCTGAAAATTGGTGGAAAGGGTGAGCTGTGGGGATTCCTTGCCTCTGCATGGGCACATTTTCTGTCTCCTCGCAGTGGGAATGCCCTGCATAAAGCAAAACAAAGTAAGAGTACCAGGTAAATTGCACCTTGCATTCTCAGTATAAAATGAAGCTCTTATCTGCACATTTCACTTCTGCTTTTAATGCCTTTGTCCCTTCTCTCTTGCTCACTGAAGTGGAGTATATAGTTTTCTTTATATTTAATCTTCCCCCAAAGAAAACTACAAGCTGAGATTCCAGGTGTCCACCTATAATCCAGACACTTATATGACTTCATTTGTGAAGGAGATTCCAAGAGAGATCTTTAATAAGTAGTTTCTTTCCTTCTCTGTTTTGTGATTTACACAATAATATAGCTATAATTGCAGGTCACAGTTATGAATATTCAGAAAAGGATAATACGAGGTTACTGAGCCCTTTTCCCCTGAATTCCAGAAGGTGGGCCTCACAGCTAACTGAGTGATGTCAGCTAAAGTCCTGAGTTTCCCATCCAATCTTAACCTAACTGTGCTAAAAATGAGTGTTTTCTAAGGGGAGACACTATTACAGAATCAGAAGGATTGTTATTATACTTATTCTTGCAGACTAGACCAGAAATCATAATATTATGGAAATGGAATAGTGTGCCAGTCTTGTCCACTGTCTTTAATAACATTCAGATCACAAAGACAGGTGACTCTATTTTTAGCCCTTTCATATGAGAATGGCTGTGGGAACAGAATGTAAGATTGTTGTACTTCCCCCAAATCCAGCAATAGTTTGCTGCTGGAATAGAAAAAAAAAAAAAAAAAAAAAAATGAAGTCATGTGTTACCCAGCCACATCACGGCGGGTAAATTAGGCGAGTATCCTTACCTGGACCGACTTACCATCCAGAGCCTTGTGGTACTGTGCTCGGGATTCCTAAGAGTGAACTTTGAAGAGCTATGCTAATGATGGTGCTTCTCATCCAAGGCTCTTTATTAAAATACAAGGTCATACTTTGTCTGATAAAATCAGTAGCACATGGTGAAAGGTATATATTGCAGGTGGGAAAAAGCAATCTTTAGACGCTGGTAGCCTTTTCTTTAGTCCTTGCTCTGCCATTATAGACAGATTATGTCCTTTCTAAGAACCTCAGTGGTCTCATCTGTAAAATGGGCATAATAATACATATGTAAGATTGTTGTGGTGGTGAATAAATGAGATCACAATTGTAAAATACTGGCAATGGTAGATGCTCAGTAAATAGTGCTTATTATTATTATCATGGAGCATACGGTTTTGTGGAGAAAAGCAGTGGTTTTGATTCATTTGGAAGACAATAGTTTTTAATATTGTCATGTTACTTCCCTCCTCAAAACAAATGCATTGCTTTGCACTGCATATATGATACAATCATTTTCTCTGTGTGTCTGTGTGTCCATCTGTCTCTCTCTCTGTCTGTCTGTCTCTCTCTTTCTCTCTTGTCTCTGTCTCTCTGGCTCTCACAACACACATACAAACATGAAATCCATGACTGAGTCACCATCCTCTGGATTACTGTCCTGAATCAGGGATTTTGCTCCTGCTGCCCCAGTCACCTAGAATGTCAATTCCCCCTTTCTCCACCTGTTGAACTATGTTATCGACCTGTTCCACTCTGTCTACCCTCCTCCACAGATCTTTTCACAGGTCTCCAGCTCAAGTTTGGGTTCTCCATTTCTCCAAGTAACATTTTGTTGTACCTCTACCCCAGCACTCTGCACAGACAGCCTTGTAGTAAAGGGATCTTGGTGCTTTCTCTCTGTCCCACAAGAATGTGAGAAACCCACCAGCACAGGAATTGTGGCATATTCACCTTTGCATTCCTCCCAGTTGTGGACCAAGTAAATGGATATCGATTTGAGTTGTAGTTTAGTGTTTATGTAGCTCCTATCTCTGTTCTGAATTTTCCAGTAGTTTATTTGTGATTTGTGTCTTGTCATTATTTCATGCTCCTTGGCAGCCACTTACTTTACAACTATCAGTCCTTTTATATTAGTCATTTCTAGACAACTTGTCGTCTCATAGTCAGCACTCGGGGATTTGGAAGTTGTCATTGTTGTTGTTTTGCTGAAATGTCTCTCTCATCTGTTTTCTTGTGGGTGGCCCTTTAAATAACCAGAATTAACAATGGGAAACAAACTAAAACAAGAGTTTGGAATGCAGTGTCTCTTCCATTGCTACTTCATGGATGAAAGACGGATCTCAAATACATTAGGATTGACTCTGCTTTAGGAAGACGTTTTACTCTGGCTTGTTTTGTTTCTTTTCAGGTAGAAAGTTCAGACAGCAAAGGGCCAGGATTGTCCAGGGGACAGGTCAGAAATGCTTGAAGCATCAGAAAGTCCAGTTTCCTAGTATCATCTTCACTTCATAGTTCAGAGCCTGAAAAACCTCATTGTTTCATTCTTCAGCCCCTCATTGGTAGTCAGGTAATTGAGGTCCAAAGGTAAACTCACCAGCCCGAGTCCCATAGGAAATTAGGGAGGAAAACGGAGGCCAGGACAAGAGTCTTCAGGCTCTAAGTCCACTGCTCTTTCTTCTCCTACACCCTGTGGCCTCTTCCCATTCATGGATTACTCACATAATCCAAACTGTGTTGTTTTCAGGATCGACTTAAGGAATTAATCACCCTCTTTGTCATCACCTTTTTTTACTTTGAGGTAGAGCCAGACTTCACCATTACTGAATGCTGTGGCTCCACCAATGAAGAGACTAGCCTGGCCTAATTGCCTTCATGCACCTCCTACCAGCAGAGGGCTGGCCGATGAGCACCTGTGTGCAGCTCTTCGGTCCCCTTGTGGTCTGGGCCCTGCACTCATAAAACTGTTGCTCTGTCTTTGTTTGCAATGCTTTCCTCCCTTGCTGTGGGTGATGGGCAGGGACAAGGGATCCTAGGTCCTTTTTAAGTTGTTTGTACATAGGTGTACTACACTATATTTAGCATTTAAGCATCACCAAAATTGAGATGTTTCTTATAGTCAATGGTGTGTGATAGTTTATTTAATTGTCAATATCTTTTCTTAAACGATGGTGCATAATACAATCTTGCCATTGTGGAGTTAAAGGTATATGACAGTGCAAATTTTATAAAGTGCTTTCTCATATAATAATAAGGGCTAACATATATAGAATGCTCAGGTGTGTCAGGCACTGTGGGCTTTGTGTGTCACGCTAATTAATTTATCCCCTCCTCATAATGACTTCAAACTGGCATTATCCCCCGTTTCCTAGAAGAAGAAACTAATATTTAGTAATTTTGTCAGAGTCACAAAGCAGTAGGATGCAGAGCCATATCCACCTCAAAGCTGAAATTCTTTCCTCTTCTCCTCCTATTGAGTTTTGCTCTCAGTCTCCCCCAGAGTCAAATGGGTGGCAAGATGGGCAGCATAGGAACACAAACTCTCAAGTGACCTTGTGCAAATTACTCAAGCTTTCTGTGCCTCATCTGTAAAGTGGGGATGAAAATAGCACCTTCCCATCGGCAGTTGTGAGGGTTAAGTGAAATGAGCTGTATAAAGCACTCGGAACACTGACCCCAGCACACACCAGGGTTAAGTAAATGTGAGTGATATTAACTAAAATTTCAGAAATGGAGACCTGGTTGAAATAAAGGGGCATCTATTTGGGGTTTGTTAGGACTGTAGCCTGGAAGACACAGATTCAAGAAACACTTGAATTGTGTTCCACCAGACTACAAAATGGGAGAGGGTTATAAAGGCAAAGAACTGCAAGGTTACATAAATTGTCAAGAATTAGGATTGGAGCTGGCAAGACATAATGGTGCTTTTGAAGCAAGGGTTGGTTGGGGTTCAAAATGATTACCTAGTTGTGAAGTGGGAGGGATCTTTGAAACTACAAGGTTGCAGCTGGCAGCTGCTAGCAGATATTGTTTTGAAAATGGCTGGTGGTGTCCTTGAGTTTGATATAGCTCAGGAAATTCAAGTTCTCCGTGATTCAGGAATGTGTCTGAAACCACATCCACAATGGCCACCTGGCTGCATTTTGGATGTCCAAATCAGTTTCTCCATTTTGATTTTTAAATGATCTGAAATATGTCATCAGTGGTAACATCGCTCCCTGGTTTGCTATATCCCCTGTGGGCATCATCTTAAGCTAAGAAATGGCCTTCAGCTCAGCCATATGCCCCGAAGCCTCTGAGATGCCCTATACTGTGTACCCCCTTCTAAGAGAGCAGGAGGGGAACCTCTCTCAACAGTCCTGGGAAGATGGCCTGAGCAGAGCTTGCCTTCCTCAGATGCCACTGTCACTGGGAAGTGAGTGCTCAGCCTGCCCCTCTGTTAATTCAAATTCCCTAGCAAAGCAGGAGCTTCCCACAAGACTAGCCACTAGAAACCACACATACCAGTGCTATGGCACTGGTTGCCAAGAAGTTACCTGCTGCCATTTAAAAACTGCATGGAAATGCATTTAATTCTCCCTCACAGGAATGTTTTCCAGCCACAACTCATATTGCTGTCCACTGTCCAGTCCTAATCCTGTCTCCTGAGTGGCCAGAGACAGTCTGACCTCACTGAAAATCAATGCACAGCAGAGGTGAAGCTGCTGCCACCATGCACTGTGAATCATTTAACCTGGGCCTCGGGTTTCTCATTCTGGATGGAAGGTTTGCCAGAGTGACCTCCTTAGAGGGACGATGGAAGAAAGGTCCCACTGAGCAAGCAGACTGCAGGAAGAGTGTCTCTCATCCACAGTCAAGTTCACAGGACTGGAGGGTAAATATCTGAAGTGTGTCTGAGGGCAGGTGCAGAGACTGAGTCAGAAAACATGTTTGTGTAACAGATCACCAAAGCTGGGGAGGCCTGAAGTGGACAGAAGTAGCTGATGGGAGGGAGGAGCCTGGGAGCAGGGAGTGGAGAGGAGCACAGGCTGGAGGAAATGCACCGGGAGGTGACCCGGGCTGAGGAGAGTCCTGGGAAAGGGTCTCTGTTTAAAGGACTTGCTGCAACAGACACTCCAAGAAGCAGCACTCGGGCACACGGAGTGGGGCTCCCGTACAGCAGCTGGGCTCCTGGCCACTGCCCTGACTGCCCAGCACTCCTCCTGGTTCCTGCAGAAAGGCCTGCCGAACCTGGGTCTGGGCAGCAACACCTTGGCCTCCAGCATTACAGTATTAGGTTGCAGCAGTATTTCATTGCCCCACGCTCTATCCAGCTGTTGCTATGAGTTTTATTATACAGTTAAATATCAACAGGACCTTTTTAATATTCTCTTTTTTATTAAACAAAAATATATTAGTATTCAGGCTAACATCTTGCAGTAAAGTAGACTCAAGCTCTATTGAGTATCCACTTACCTCCTTTCAGTTTTTCGAAAGACAAGTGAAAAATCCCCCATATTTCTAAATAGGATACCTTCTTATTTAAATAAAACAGGTGAGGCAAATTAAAAATTTAATTTTTAAAATTAAAAATTTTCTTTCTAAATTAAAAATTCATAAAGGCATTGCTCTCTTAAGAATGAGGGGAATGAGGAACCTCTGAATTACATAAAGAGCATGATGCAGTAGTAGTAAATTTTAAAAAGGAGTACTAAATAAATAAACTTGATGGAATACCTACTTTGTGGCAGACATGAATCAGATGAATCTAAATAAACTAGATGCCTTATCTCATTTAACCTTCAGTACAGCTCTGTAAGATGAATACAGCTGTTATTCTTATTTTACATGTGGTGGAACTGAGTCCTAGAAAGTTTTAATGGGTTCCGTAAAACAACATAGCTCTTGAGAAGTGGGCCTAGAATTTAAATCTAGATCCTTCTGACTCCAGAGCCCAAATGCTTACCCCTGCACATGGTAATTAGATTCAAACCAGTATTTGAATTTCAGCTGTGTGACTTTGGGCGAGTTACTTAACCTCTCTGGGTCTGTAATCTGGAGGTTCATTTTCACTACCTCAGTTTCTGTGGTGACTAAATTAAATAATATATAAGCAAGTGCCAGTACTATAATAATACTATAATTGGCACATATTTACTACTTTAAAAAAAATGTTACCCACATTCCTAAATACAGTTGACCCTTGAACAACGTAGGTTTGAACTACACAGGTCCACTTATACGTGGGGATTTTTCAATAGTAAATACTATCTGTGGATGCGGAATTACGGATACAGTAGTACCTCGGATAGAGAGGACTCCCAAATAGGGAGGGCAGACTATAAGTTATCCATGGATTTTCGACTGCACAGAGGGTTGGCACCCCTAACCCCCAAATTGTTCAAGGGTCAACTATAATTCAGAAAATCAATAGGGTTTTTTTTTTCTGTCTGAAGTTTCTTTGGCAGCCAGTCACCTCCACTCATCAAAATAATGTGCAGACCATGGACAAACCTGATATCCTCCCCTCCAATTCAGCACATCTGGAATCTGCTCAAATGGAACTGGGCTCTGGTCATGGCTGAGGGTCCATCCATCCCCATGCTGTCTACAAACATGGACAAGCTCACTGCTGCATGATTCTGACTCTAACTCTGGCCCCAGAAAATTTAAAGACTGTGTTATGCTGGGTCCTGGGGAGCCTAGGTTGCCTATATATTTCTTCGACTTAATAGTATGACCCAAAGAAGAAGAACACATAAATATTCCTTTGTTGAGTGTGGATTTCTGGCTGGCAGCCAGCTAGAAAGCCCTTTTAATTTCTCTCAAAATAAAAGGATTTGAGTTAGAACTAAGGGTGGGGAAAAAAAAGTTTAGGGAACTCTAAACCTTTTAACTAAGATAAGAGGTATTTGGCTCCATTTTCCCAGTCTGTGAAGCAGAAGAGGAAAATCCGTAATGAGACATGGTGAAAAAGACTCACTTTTACTATTTGTCAACAGCTGGTTCAGATTAGTGCAACAAGTATTTATCAAGGACCCTGTTCTTGCCCAGCACTGGGAGAATGATGATAGATGGATAAGTGGACACAGGCCTTACCTTCTATAAGATTCCAGTCTCATCAGGAAAACAGACCCTAAAATAGGCCTAATACAGAATTAAAAATGGTAAAATAACATAATAAAAAATAATAATTAACTACCTCTCAAGCAGTAACTACATGCCTTCTATGTGCTTTACATGTATTAATTCATTTCTTCCTCAGAACAGCCCTATGAGTTACATACTCCTACTGTTACTATTTACAGGTGAGGAAAATTAGGCAAGCCTGCACGGCTTGAGAGTGGCAGTGCTGATCTGAATTCAGGTTTGTGTGGCTCCATTTGTGGCTTCTTTCTCCTGTTCACAACTTCCTCCTCCATCCAGGAGCAGGGCTGCTCTGTAGTACAGCTCCAGAAGACACCATTCACATGGCAGTTTACAGAGTGTGGAGTTGTGCAATATATAACCTATGAAGCTGTATAAAGATAATAAGATGGGTATTATTATACTCTTTTAAGAGACAAGAAGATCGAGGTTTGGAGGGCCTAAGTGACATCTCCATGGTCATAACTCTAGTAAGTGGCAATGCTTGGAACTGGGTCTGCGGCCTCTGAGCACCATGCTCTTTCTAGATTCCATGCTGCCTCCACTTTGCTCCTCATGAACTACTTTCAGAGCACAAGGAAGGGGCATTCAGTACAGGCTAGTCTGGAGAAATGGTCTGGGCAGGCACTGGGGAGAAGAAGCAGCTTGTAACCTGTCCTCTCAGAGGTGGCAGCTCTCCTTGTCCCCCATGAATCCTCTCTTCTGTGCAGATGAGCTGTTTCATTCCTCTCAGCACCACCATGACCCTCTGGGAAAAACACCAGACATAGAGTCAGCTGAACCTGGGTTTGCCGTCTTTACTCACTTGCTCAACAAATATGTATTCAGCACTTACTATGCGTCAGGCACCATTTTAAGAGCTGAGAGTACGGTGATGTCCAAGACCCTTGCTTTCATGAGGCTTCTATTCCAGTGCAATATCTGCTGCTTATGTGTTTTTGCTTATGTAACTCAACCTCTCTCAGTGTCAGTTCTCTCATCTGTGAAATGAGGACAGTAGCATCTGACTCATAGAGTTGTGGAGAATCTGAAGTGAGATACTGGATATAATGACCTTTGCAGTGACCTGGCTCATTGCAGGCAGTCAAGAAATCTTAGTCTGTTCCCCACCCACCTGCCATGCTATAAAATGAGTATGACCAGACCTGCCTTTGCCTTTGCCACTCACTTGGATCCTTCTGAGACGTTGATTGTACTTGTTTGGTCCTGCACAAGGTTGATAGATTATTCCAAGTCCATTTGACCAGCATGGGTTAAAGCAATGAACGGTTCTCCATGTTCCTCTACTTTATATACATTATGACTTTGTATATGGAACCATAAAACTCAGGACAGATTTATGCATATGACATACTGTGTATTTTCATAGAAATGTTTTCCCAATACACCAATATTTGAGAGCAGTTTTCAAATGTTTATTTCTCATAGATGTCTCTTATGTGGAGTGACATTTTATGGTTTAAGTTTTGTTTTCATGACACAGCCCCAATTTGCATCTTTGTTCTAGCACTCAGCACTTCCCTGCTTATAGTACATGTGTTTCTCCTGTCCTTGAAACATTTCTTTAGGCCCACATTCCATCAGGAAGCTATTGCTAAAGACCGCAGTTTGGCATCTTTCCTGGAGAAGTCAATCCATTTGTGACTGTCTTGTAGAAATGGACTTGAATTATTCACTTCCTATATCCAACTTGTTTATGGGGTATTGATGCAAAGAGACAGACTGGTTCCATTCCTTGTGTGGTCAGAGCCCTTGGCATTATAGCTGCCATGAAATCTCACTACCCCTTACCCAAATGGTTTTCTTTGCCTGAGGTTGACTCAGACTTTCTGACCTGCACTTTCATCAAATTCTGAAACAAAGTGGAAAGGAAAGAAATGCACATCTAATGAGTTATCTCCTATGAGCCAGACTCAAAACACTTTGCAGATCTATAATCTCCCTAAAGACTTGCAAGTGTGGTGGTATTAACTTTATTAGAGGAAATAGTTTCAGAAAGATTAAGTAAATTGACCTAGGTCACACAGCTAATAAGTGGTGGAGCCAAGTTTCAAATTTAGATCTGTTACTTGCAAAGTCTGATTCTCCCCATTGCACCAAGCCCACCAGCATCCAAGGTAAACAAAGGGATCCCAGGTGTGGGCAGAGTGTAACTTATCATCTCCATCTACTTATGGGAATTCATTAGTTTGAACAGTCATTTTACAAATATTTATTTATTGTGTGTGTCTTACGTGGTAGGCACTGTACTAGTTGCTGCATTTGAAGTAGCCACAGCAATTTTTGAATTCCAAAAGGGTTTCTCTCTACATCCTCCTGATAAGTCACTGTTAATGAGTGTTTTTACAACCAAATTCTGACCCACATAGAACCGATTATTCATTTCCTGAGTTCCCTGTTGTACCTGGTACATATTGTGTGCCTCACACATACAGAGAAGGTGCTCACTGAACATTGTGGGATGAATTAATGAATGGATGCATTTACAACACCCCTGAAGAATACATGGTACATATCTGTGTGTATCAGTGTCCACAGGCTGGTGCTGTGTCTCATCACTGTGTATCCCTAGTGCCTGGCACAGCACCTGGCAGAGACTGGGGGCTTGCTGAATGAGGGCGTGAGTGAAAAGAGAATTGACATCAAACCAGTTTAGGCACAATTAAAAACAATCAGTCTAACATCAGAAATGTAACCAAAGTTGGGACTAGAGTAAAGAAAGTGAGGCACTAGCCTCAGGTGTAAAATTTAAGGGGACACCAAACAGCTTGTAAATCAAGATATATAATACTTTCATGCAATATTTTAAATAATAGGATCCAACAGAGCAGAGATTAGGGTAAGGCAATGAGGTGTGTCATCCAGGTGAAGACCCAGATCCTACTTTTGCTTAAAATTTTGTTTTTATTTTGCATCCTGAATTTTTTTCATTAGTTTTGATTTTTTTTAATATTGAAAGTATTATTTATCTTGATCACTGAGATTTTGGCTTCCCTTAAGTTTTGCATCCAAGGCAAATGCCTCACTTGCCTCCCCCTAGCCCTGGCCCTATAAAACTGACAAGCAGTAATGAAGATTCTTTGATAACATATTATAGGAATAGTATTTTATGCGCATAAACTCACAGAAGGCCCACAAAAGCCTCTTATCAGGAAGGTACTGTTATGATCACTTTTACAGGAAGGATGACTGAGATTTGAGGAGTCACTACTCTTTTCACAGAGTCTCACAAATGAATCATATATGACTGAGATACTGCAATTCTTAACCTCCAAGGGGTGCTAACCAGAACCTGGGGCTACAGGAGCCCTTAGACTGGCTGACTCTAGCCAGAAACAGTTTCATGTGTTTACCTTAGCATGATTTACAAATACCATAGTCCATTGAGTCCCAAGATTTCAGCCATTATATGAAGCAGAATGATTTTATGTACCATGTCACTTCTGTCCCCAGGATGACAGGAATTGGAAGGTGCTAACAATTGGAAGATACAAACCTCAGAGATTTTATAATGCTAAAAAAAAGTGCCTCTTGGAATGGGATAAAAATACATTATTATCATATTTCAAGTGGCCATGACTTGAAAAAGTTTGGGTAGACTATGCAAGGGTGCACTGCAATACCAGATGTGAAAGGATTTTGGCATTTTGTATATCTCTAAAAGTCCAGAAGTCCATTCACTAGCCTCAGCTTTTTGAAAGCTGATGCCATTCCTGCAATGAGATAAACTTTAATCTAACAGAAAGGTAGAAGATGCTTAGGAAGGAAACTGCTTCATCTGTGCTCTGAAGGGATTTCCCCGGGAGGGAAGTGATTTCCCTGGGAGAGAAGAGACTGTAGTATTAGTCTTCTGATTATATTATTCTTGGATGGGTTAAGAATTTTATCTACTTACAAAATTATTTGGGGCCATGGATTAAGGAGGGAAGGAATTATGCAGTACAGCTGATTTGAGACTCAGAATTTCTTTTCCTTAGCAGCTTCCATATAAAGTAAATCTATGATGAGCTGCAGAGATTCCCTAGCTGGCACCAAAGTCTCATAGAATGGTCCTGGGTTTATTATATAACACTAAACAGTCCATACTATCTCGCATCCAACTGATATGGCAACCCCACCAGGAAATTATGAGCACACCTAACTAATTATGTTCCAAAGTATTACATTAACATTTATTTAGACTTAAGATATACACAATGATGCATCGATCCGAGTCAGCATTGGCTTCCTAATTATTTTAGGGAATGGTCACAGAAACACAAAAGAGCTAAGTCTGACTCCCCGTTACTCTTTTTTTATACATATCTATGTAGCACAGACACAAACCAGCCTTTTCTTGTAATAGCAAGCTCATCAGTGTTAGACCTGTATGATTTGCTTGAAAGTCCTAAAATTCTGCCTTGTGACATATTTTATCAAGATGACAAATTAGCTGTAGTAAAGAGAGATTAATATGGAGGGGCATTGTCTGCAGACAGATTGCCCAGGTTTGAATCCAGCTATGCCCCTTACTGTATCTCAGTTTCTTTATTTGTAAAGTGGGAATAGTAATAGTACCTACCTCTTCAAGTTATTAGGAGGATTTAATGAGCTAATACTTCCAAAGCACTTAGAACACTGTGCAGTACTTGATATACAAGATTCACTAGCATTTCTGACCACAGGCAGCCCCAGCACAGGATTTCCACACATAGATGATCATCAGAATGCGTTCATTCATCCCAGGGGCACAAGCCTATGGTACTCAGCCTGCAGTGTAAGTAGATTTGTTTCTTCTCTCCTGTCCTTCCTCTTCCTCCTCCTTCAACATCAGATGGGTGCAGTTATCACCTTGAAGGTGGTTCCCATTCAACTTCCAATGGTGAACAAACCTGCAGGCAAATATATTCTGGGATAAAAAACATTTGGTAAACTCACTTCATCTCTTCTTATTTCCTACTGACCTGTGTATATATTTCCATTATTGTCCTCACCATACTGCATGAGATGATCTTTTTAAGGGATCACCTCCCTGATGGAAAATGGTGGGTCATTATCTTATTTTTCCTTGTCTGCCTGGGACCTGAGATCCTGTCCCTGGTACACAGCAGGGACTGGATGAATCTGGTATATTAGGCAATGACCAATGCCTGACTCCGTGGACCTATGTCGCATCCTTGTGGGAGTTGTTTGCTCCGTTCTCAGGGATCTTCTCCCTCCTTTGCATATTCACTGGTAAAGCTGCTGGAGCAGCATAGTTGCCTTTCTTGAGCTGTCTGAGGAATCCAGGAGACCAGAGACCACATACGTACATCCCTTGAACATCCTCTAAAACTTACGGAAGAGACTGCCACTGTTAGAATCTATATTTCAGGGCATTTTACAAGGGAACTATGAGACCCTTCAGGTGATCTTTGAAGTATCTGAGGTAATAAAACTAATAAATCTCACTTATGAAAGTGGCAGCCACTCTTTATTTACAATCTTTTTTTTAAACATCTTTATTGGAGTATGATTGCTTTACCATGTTGTGTTAGTTTCTGCTGTATGACAAAGTGAATCAGATATATGTATACATATACCCCACTCCCCTCCCTCTTGCGTCTCCCTCCCACCCTGTTTAACCCACCCCTCTAAGTGGTAACAAAGCACCGAGCTGATCTGCCTGTGCTATGCAGCTGCTTCCCACTAGCTATCTATTTTACATTGGTAGTGTATATATGTCCATGCCACTCTCTCACTTCGTCCCAGCTTACACTTCCCCCTCCCCATGTCCTCAAGTCCATTCTCTATGTCTGTGTCTTTATTCCTATCCTGCCCCTGGGTTCATCAGCAAATTTTTTTTTTTTTTAGATTCCATATATATGTGTTAGCATACGGTATTTGTTTTTCTCTTTCTGACTTACTTCACTCTGTATGACAGTCTCTAGGTCCATCCACCTAACTAAAAATAGCTCAATTTCATTTCTTTTTATGGCTGAGTAATATTCCATTGTATATATGTGCCACATCTTCTTTATCCATTCATCTGTCGATGGACAATTAGGTTGTTTCCATGTCCTGCCTATTGTAAATAGTGCTGAAATGAACATTGTGGTACATGACTATTTTTGAATTATGGTTTTCTCAGGGTATATGCCCAGTAGTGAGATTGCTGGGTCGTATGGTAGTTCTATTTTTAGTTTTTTAAAGAACCTCCATACTGTTCTCCATAGTGGCTGTATCAATTTACATGCCCACCCACAGTGCCAGAGGGTTCCCTTTTCTCCCCACCCTCTCCAGCATTAATTGTTTGTAGATTTTTTGATGATGGCCATTCTGACTGGTGTGAGGTGATATCTCATTGTAGTTTTGATTTGCATTTCTCTAATGATTAGTGATGTTGAGCATCCTTTCATGAGTTTGTGGGCAATCCATATATATTCTTTGGAGAAATGT
>NC_041227.1:110461909-110470676 GCF_002837175.3 Physeter macrocephalus
GAGGGTTGTCTTTTTGTCTTGTTTATGGTTTCCTTTGTTGTGCAAAAGCTTTTAAGTTTCATTAGGTCCCATTTGTTTTTTTTTTTGTTTTTATTTCCACTTCTCTAGAAGGTGGGTCAAAAAGGATCTTGCTGTGATTTATGCCATAGCGTGTTCAGCCTATGTTTTCCGCTAAGAGTTTTATAGTGTCTAGCCTTACATTTAGGTCTTTAATCCATTTTGAGTTTATTTTTGTGTATAATGTTAGGGAGTGTTCTAATTACATTCTTTTACATATACCTGTCCAGTTTTCCCAGAACCACTTATTGAAGAGGCTGTCTTTTCTCCATTGTATATTCTGGCCTCTTTTATCAAAGATAAAGTGACCATATGTGTGTGGGTTTGTCTCTGGGTTTTCTATTCCTGTTCCATTGATCTATATTTCCATTTTTGTGCCAGTACCATACTGTCTTGATTGTTGTAGCTTTCTAGTATCATCTGAAGTCAGGGAACCTGATTCCTCCAGCTCCGTTTTTCTATCTCAAGATTGCTTTGGCCATTCAGAGTCCTTTGTGTTTACATACAAATTGTGAAATTTCTTGTTCTAGTTCTGTGAAAAATGCCATTTGGGCAATCCATATATATTCTTTGGAGAAATGTGTTTAGGTCTTCTGCCCATTTTTGGATTGGGTTGATTGTTTTTTGATATTGAGCTGCATGTTGCTTGTATATTTTGGAGATTAATCCTTTGTCGGTTGCTTCATTTGCAACTATTTTCTCCCATTCTGAGGGTTGTCTTTTGGTCTTGTTTATGGTATCCTTTGCTGTGCAAAAGCTTTTAAGTTTAATTGGGTCCCATTTGTTTATCATTGTTTTTATTTCCATTTCTCTAGGAGGTGGGTCAAAAAGGATCTTTCTGTGATTTATGTCATGGAGTGCTCTGCCTATGTTTTCCGCTAAGAGTTTTATAGTGTCTAGCCTTACATTTAGGTCTTTAATCCATTTTGAGTTTATTTTTGTGTATAATGTTAGGGAGTGTTCTAATTACATTCTTTTACATATACCTGTCCAGTTTTCCCAGAACCACTTATTGAAGAGGCTGTCTTTTCTCCATTGTATATTCTGGCCTCTTTTATCAAAGATGAAGTGACCATATGTGTGTGGGTTTGTCTCTGGGTTTTCTATTCCTGTTCCATTGATCTATATTTCCATTTTTGTGCCAGTACCATACTGTCTTGATTGTTGTAGCTTTCTAGTATCATCTGAAGTCAGGGAACCTGATTCCTCCAGCTCCGTTTTTCTATCTCAAGATTGCTTTGGCCATTCAGAGTCCTTTGTGTTTACATACAAATTGTGAAATTTCTTGTTCTAGTTCTGTGAAAAATGCCATTCGTAGTTTGATAGGGATTGCATTGAATCTGCAGATTGCTTTGGGTAGTATAGTCATTTTTACAATGTTGATTCTTCCAATCCAAGAATATGGTATATCACTCCATCTGTTTGTATCATCTGTAATTTCATTCATCAGTGTCTTATAGTTTTCTGCATACAGGTCTTTTGTCTCCTTAGGTAGTTTTATTCCTAGTTATTTTATTCTTTTTGTGGCAGTGGTAAATGGGAGTGTTTCCTTAAATTCTCTTTCAGATTTTTCATCATTAGTGTATAGGAGTGCCAGAGATTTCTGTGCATTAATTTAGTATCCTGCTACTTTACCAAATTCATTGATTAGCTTTAGTAGTTTTCTGGTAACATCTTTAGGATTCTCTATGTATAGTTTCATGTCATCTGTAAACAGTGATGGTTTTACTTCTTTTCCGATTTGGATTCCTTTTATTTATTTTTCTTCTCTGATTGCCCTGGCTAAAACTTCCAAAACTGTGTTGAATAATAGTGGATAGAGTGGGCAACCTTGTCTTTTTCCTGATCTTAGAGGAAATGGTTTTAGTTTTTCAGTATTGAGAATGATGTTGGCTGTGGGTTTGTCATATATGGCCTTTATTATTTTGAAGTAAGTTCCCTCTATGCCTACTTTCTGGAGAGTTTTTCTCATAAATGTGTGTTGAATTTTGTCAAATCTTTTTCTGCATCTATTGAGATGATCAAATGATTTTTCTCCTTCAATTTGTTAATGTGGTGTATCACATTGGTTGATTTGCCTGTATAACATTGGTTGATTTGCATATATTGAAGAATCCTTGCATTCCTCGGATAAACCCCACTTGATCATGGTGTATGATCCTTTTAATGTGCTGTTGGATTCTGTTTGCTACTATTTTGTTGAGGATTTTTGCATCTATGTTACTCCGTGATATTGGCCTGTAGTTTTTCTTTTTTGTGACATCTTTGTATGGTTTTGGTATCAGGGTGATAGTGGCCTCACAGAATGAGTTTGGGAGTGTTCCTCCGTCTGCTATATCTTGGAAGAGTTTGAGAAGCATAGGTGTTATCTCTTCTATAAATGTTTGATAGAATTTGCCTGTGAAGCCATCTGGTCCTGGGCTTTTGTTTTCTGGAAGATTTTTAATCACAGTTTCAGTTTCAGTGATTGTGATTGGTCTGTTTTTATTTTCTATATCTTCCTGGTTCACTCTCGGAAGGTTGTCCTTTTCTAAGAATTTGTCCATTTCTGTCCATTTCTTCCAGGTTGTCCATTTTATTGGCATATAGTTGCTTGTAGTAATCTCTCATGAGCCTTTGTATTTCTGCAGTTTCAATTGTTACTTCTCCTTTTTCATTTCTAATCCTGTTGATTTGAGACTTCTCCCTTTTCTTCTTCTTGATGAGTCTGGCTAATGGTTTATCAATTTTGTTTATCTTCTCAAAGAACCAGCTTTTAGTTTTATTGATCTTTGCTATCATTTCTTTTTCATTTATTTCTGATCTGATCTTTATGACTTCTTTCCTCCTGATAACGTTAGTGTGTTTTTTTTCTTCTTTCTCTAATTGCTTTAGGTGTAAGGTTAGGTTGTTTATTTGAGAGTTTTCTTGTTTCTTCAGGTAGAATTGTATTGCTATAAACTTCCCTCTTAGAACTGCTTTTGCTACATCCCATCAGTTTTGGGTCATCGTGTTTTCATTGTCATTTGTTTCTTGGTATTTTTTGATATCCTCTTTGATTTCTTCAGTGATCTCTTGGTTATTTAGTAGTGTATTGTTTAGCCTCCTTGTGTTTGTATTTTTTACTGTTTTTTCCCTGTAATTGATATCTAATCTCATAGCATTGTGGTTGGAAAAGATACTTGGTATGATTTCATTTTTCTTAAATTTACCAAGGCTTGATTTTTGACCCAAAATATGATCTATTCTGGAGAATGTTCCATGAACACTTGAGAAGAAAGTGTATTCTGTTGTTTTTGTATGGAATGTCCTATAATATCAACTAAGTTCATCTTGTCTAATGTGTCACTTAAAGCTTTTGTTTCCTTATTTATTTTCATTTTGGATGATCTGTCCACTGGTGAAATTGGGGTGTTAAAGTTCCCTACTCTTGTTGTGTTACTGTCAATTTCCCCTTTTATGGCTGTTAGCATTTGCCTTATGTATTGAGGTGCTCCTATGTTGGGTGCATAAATATTTAGAATTGTTATATCTTCTTCTTGGATTGATCCCTTGATCATTATGTAGTGTCCTTCTGTCTCTTGTAATAGTCTTTATTTTAAAGTCTATTTTGTCTGATATGAGAATTGTTACTCCAGCTTTCTTCTGATTTCCATTTGCATGGAATATCTTTTCCATTCCCTCACTTTCAGTCTGTATGTGTCCATAGGTCTGAAATGGGTCTCTTGTAGACAGCATATGTATGGGTCTTCTGTTTAGGTTGATTATGGGGCTCTTGCTCACTCATGCAAGGTGGAGGGAAGGGTACTGTGGTTATAATTGGTTATAAATGGCATGCCTGCAGCAGTAGAAGCAGTGTGACATTGCAACAGCCTGAGGCATTCCATGTGTTCTCCTGGGGAAGTTGTTCCTCAATCACGGGACCCTGGCAGTGGCGGGCTACACAGGCTCCCAGGGCAGGTGGGTATGGATAGTGGCCTGTGCTTGCACACAGGATTCTTAGCATTTTATGCCCATCTTTGGAGTCTGAGCTGATAGCCATGGCTCAAGCTCATCTGTGGAGCTCATTTAGGTGGTGATCTGCCTTCTGTGGGCAGATGGGGAAGGAATCCCCTCTCCTCACACACCCTTTCTTGCCTCTCAGGCAGGTCCAGGACTTTTCCTGGATTCCCTCCTGGCTAGCTGTGGTGCACTAACCCCCTTCAGGCTGTGTTCACACAACCAACCCCAGTTCTCTCCCTGTGATCACACCTCCAATGCTTGAGCCTCAGCTCTCAGCCCCCACCCACCCTGGAGGGTGAGAAGAGCAGCCTCTCAGGCTGGTGAGGGCTGGTTGGCACTGATCCTCTCTGTGGGAATCTCTCTGCTTTGCCCTCTGCACCCCTGTTGCTGTGCTCTCCTCTGTGGCTCAGTAGCTTCCCCCTGCCCATGCCCTGTCTCTGCCAGTGAAGGGGCTTCCTAGTGTGTGGAAACTTTCCTCCTTCACTGCTCCCTCCCAGAGATGCCAGGTCCTGTCCCTATTCTTTTGTTTCTGTTTTTTCTTTTTTCTTTTGCCCTACCCAGGTACGTAGGGATTTTCTTGCCTTTTGGGAACTCTGAGGTCTTCTGCCAGTGTTCAGTAGATGTTCTGTAGGAGTTGTTCCACATGTAGCTGTATTTTTGATGTATTTGTGGGGAGGAAGGTGATCTCTATGTCTTACTCCTCTGCCATCTTGAAGGTCCCCATATTTAGAATCTTTACATCTCAGAGATGATAGAGATTTATGAGAGATTTCTATGGTAGAAAGAAGCCCACTTTCTAATCTATCAGAAATAGGAGGTGAATAAGTAGTGGAAATGAAGTTACGGAAAATTATAATAGCCTTGGGAGAAGAAGTCTCTGTTCAATTCTAAATGCATTGTGATAGTAGTTGCACCTTCAGGGACTTTGGATGTGGGAAAATTAGATCTGAGGGAACAAAGGTATTAGTTGTTTGTTAATACATAAAATATTAGGCCAAGGCTCAGTGGCTTGAAACAATGAGTACTTATTATCGCACAGTTTCTGTGGGTCAGAAATTTGGAATTTGCTTCGCTGGGGTTATGGCTGAGGCTTTCTCAGGGAGGGGCATTCAGGATTTTGGCAGAGGCTGCAGTCATGTGAAGGATTGCCTGGGGCAGAAAGGCCCACTTTTAAGATGACTCACTCATATGGCCATTTGCAGGGGACCTCGGCTCCATACCACAGGGGGTACTCTGTAGGTTGCTTGAGTATCTTCATGACATGGCAGCTAACTTTCTCTGGAGTGAGATATCCAAGAGAGAGAGTGAACAAAGAGAAAGCTTTGGTGCCTCATATGATGCAGTCACCAAAGCCATCCTATGCTAGACCTGCTGTAGAATAGTGCCACAAACTGAGTGGCTGCTGGGACAACGTGAGAGAGTAGCATTGACATATATACACTACCAATGTAAAATAGATAGCTAGTGGGAAGCAGCTGAATAGCACGGGGAGATCAGCTCCATGCTTTGTGACCACCTAGAGGCGTGGGATAGGGAGGGTGGGAGGGAGACGCAAGAGGGAGGGGATGTGGGGATATATGTATACATATAGCTGATTCACTTTGTTATACAGCAGAAACTAACACAGCATTGTAAAGCAATTATACTGCACTAAAGATGTTTAAAAATAAATAAATAAATAAGATCAAACTTTAAAAAAAAAGAAGCTATAGAAACTTATTTTCTCACACTTCTGAAGGTGAGAATTCCAAAATCAAGGTGTCAGCAGGGTCATGCTATCTCTGAAGGATCTAGGAAGGAATCCTCCCTTGCCTCTTCTTTCTTAGTGTCTGTTAGCTGCTGGCAACCCTTGGCATTTCTTGGCTTAGAGATGCACCATTCCAGTGTCTGCCTCCATCTTAACATGGCTATCTTCCCTCTGTATGTCTGTTTTCTTATAAAGACACTAGACACTCGATGAGGGCCTCTTCTAATCCACTATGACTTCATCTTAACTGATTATATCTGCAAAGACTTTATGTCCAAATAAGGTCACATTCTGAGGTTCTGGGTGGACCTGAATTTTCTTTTGTGAAGACGGGTACATATTGAACCCAGTAAACCCACCATCACTTCTGTTTTATTCTGTTAGAAGCAAGTCATTAACCAGCTCACACTCAAAAACAGAGAAATTAGACTCTGCCTTTTAAAAAGAAAGAAGTATCCCAAAAATAGTGGACATATTTTAAAACTAGCACAAGGACAAAGTCACGCTTCTATACTAGATGTCCTTTATGCTGGGCTTTTCTTGTCTCATATGCAGTAATGTGGCCCAGTAAAAACAGAATATTTACCATCTTATTTAACAGTAATACATACCTGAAAAAGGTCGTTCAATGTGAATTCTCTTAAAAAGGTCATTCAAAGTGAATTCTCAAAGTGAATGAAAAAAGTCATTCAAAGGGATCAAATTTTCTTTAAAAAATGAATAAAAAGATCTTTTGGATTTTATATTGAAAAATTAAAATAAATGTATTTTACTTAAACTTGAAAAAAAGTTTATAAATATAGCTGTACTAATTCTTAAAACAAATAATGGTCTTGTTTTGTTTCCCCCTTGGTTTAATGTTTCCAACAAAATCATATGATTTCACAACATATCCTTCACTTTAAGATTGACTTTCCTAGCATAATCATAAAAAGGGTTATTTTTGCAAAATTCAAGGATTTTATCATTATTTTCTAATTCTTTTGTTATTCATGGCCTTCTCTTCTATATGCCTAGGCTGTCATTGCAGTTGAGGATTTCTTCTTCACATAATGTTTACTTATGTTTCTGCCACATCATCATTCATCAATAATTCTGCATGTGTTTCCAGCCATTCTTCAACAGCACTTTTATATATATATACATACATATATATATATATATATATATATATATATATCTTTATTGGAGTATAATTGCTTTACAATGTTGTGTTAGTTTCTGCTGTACAGCAAAGTGAATCAGCTATATGTATACATATATCTCCATATCCAGCCTCCCTCCCACCCTCCCTATCCCACCCCTCTAGGTCATCACAAAGCACCGAGCTGATCTCCATGTGCTATTCAGTAGCTTCCCACTAGTCATCCATTTTACATTTGGTAGTGTATATATGTCAGTGCTACTCTCTTACTTTTTCTCCCCCTTCCCCGCCGTGTCCTCAAGTCCATTCTCTACATCTGCGTCTTTATTCCTGCCCTAACACTAGGTTCATCAGTACCGTTTTTTTAGATTCCATATATGTGCGTTAGCATACGGTATGTGTTTTTCTCTTTCTGACTCACTTCTTTCTGTAGGTCCATCCACCTCATTACAAATAACTCAATTTTGTTCCTTTTTATGGCTAATAGTCCATTGTGTATATGTGCCACATTTTCTTTATCCTTTCATCTGATGATGGACATTTATGTTGCTTCCATGTCCTGGCTATTGTAAATAGCATTTTTTTTAACTTCATGAAATCTACCACTTGGGGGAAAATTTTTAAATTTACTTTATAATCAATTTACAAAGCATATCTATAAGACTGTATATGAGTCAATGAGAGACTTATATTGACATTGACTAAGGCTCTACTTTTAAGCAGAGACTGATTTTGAATGGGGACTGATTTTTATAAGTGGTCAATTCAGTAATGGATATGTTCATGCAATTGTGACTATACTTCTCTCTAAGACCTTGTAAGTGGAGGCTCCAATCATGAAAACTCAGATAACAAGGACTTTCTGACATTTTTTCCTTCTTTCCACAGGCCTACCCCTTATCCCACTAAATATATCATTTATACCATTAAGATATTTCAGTCTTATTTAAATCAATACTGTAAAAAATAAATAGCATTAGATGGAATTACTTTGGTATATTGTTGTAGGAAAAGGATAGTGTGTATAACCGGAGACTGCTGGTAGGACTAAATTGCATCAGGAATTTCTTTACTGAAGATGTGCCTACATCATTTCAGATAACCAGAAGATGGTATGATGCCTTGTCTCTAAGAGAGTCTTCATGTGGAAGGAAAAATCAACCATCATCAGATGATTCTAGTTTAACCTTCCCTGTAGCAGAGGTCTGGAATTTGTTTTTTGAAAGTTCCTTCCAGACAAAGTCTTGAACCAATGTTCAAAGGCAATTAAAGTGACAAAATAAATAAAAGTCTGTCTTGTCTTACAGATACAAAGGTTTTTTTTTTATTTTTTTGAAAATTTTAATATTTTTAAAATTTATTTTTCCAGATATAATAAATATACATTGTACAAATTCGAGGTATAAAAGGATATTTAGTGAGCAAACAAGTCTCTCATCTACCTAGTTTCCCCTCCTAAAGGCAACCATGCCAGTTTCTTGAATATTCTTCCAGAAATAGTCTATGCATATATATACACACACACACATAAAATTGTATTCTTTTTTCCCCACACACAAAGTGTACCATACTGTACACACTGCTATGCACCTTTCTTTTTAACAAAATGTTTTTTTTAACATCTTTATTGGAGTATAATTGCTTTACAATGGTGTGTTACTTTCTGCTTTATAACAAAGTGAATCAGTTATACATATACATATGTCTCCATATCTCTTCCCTCTTGCATCTCCCTCCCTTCCACCCTCCCTATCCCACCCCTCTAGGTGGTCACAAAGCACCAAGTTGATCTCCCTGTGCTATGTGGCTGCTTCCCACTAGCTATCTATTTTATGTTT
>NC_041227.1:110471406-110482962 GCF_002837175.3 Physeter macrocephalus
TTTATGGTTTCCTTTGTTGTGCAGAAGCTTTTAAGTTTCATTAGGTCCCATTTGTTTATTTTTGTTTTTATTTCCATTTCTCTAGGAGGTATGTCAAAAAGGATCTTGCTCTGATTTATGTCATAGAGTGTTCTGTCTATGTTTTCCTCTAAGAGTTTGATGGTGTCTGGCCTTACATTTAGCTGCCCACTTCAAATCTTTCCTCCTCTTCCTCTTCATTGATGGAATACGGAATTTGTTTAGGTGACCTCTCTCAGAAAACGTGACTGCTCAAGGGACAAAACCCAGATAGTCTAAGACCATCATGGTAATCTCATATCCCTTACAAGTGACTGGCTTAGAGGCAGTTGCATGACCTTGTTCAGGCTAGTTAGATGAGAAACTCATGGAGGGCACTCATGGGAAATGTTCTCTTGCTCTTAAAAAGAGACACAAGGGGGAGAGAATACTGTCTCTTCCTCTAGTCATTGGCATGACTGGATATGATGCCTGGAACTGCTGATGAAGCAAAACCCACAAAGGAAGACAGGGTCACAGAGAGGTAGGATCAGAGACCTGATGTACCCTGCCTGGAGCCTTCCCCACCTATAGATGTCTTGCACTGTGAGATAATAAATCTCCTTAAATTTAAGTTGGTCAGGTGCAGATTTTCTGCCAATGTAGCCAAAATAATAAATCAACCCATGTTGTGTACTTCTCTTGGAGGGAACTTTTGTCCATGTTTACATGGAGATTTTGAAAACTAGCCAAGGTGCCCAGTCTTCAGAGTGGAATGAACAATTACCTCATCCACTTTCTCATGAAACCTTGTGCATATATCCTGCTATTTATCCTATTTACTGAGGTTTTTTTGTTTTATCTGCTTACATTCACGTTGGAAATTCCTTACAGAAGAGTCAGATCTGTATCAGAAATAGTACCAGGGACACCACTCAATAAAATATTTGCCAGCAAAGAAGATGCATTCTTGTGAACATTGGTTTATTGGAGAATATGCTGTTAGAGGTAATACAATAGCATGGATATGTGTGGAGGCCATGAGACCAGCAAAGGGGACTATAAAATCCAACTATCAGTGTATACACACAGTTAAAGTCACATATGATGGCAAATATAAGTGACACATGGACAGAAGACTCAATGTTTGGGTAGGAGGGTGAAGCCTTGACTTTTCGCTGCTACAAGAAAAGAAGGGGAAGGAAGCAAGAGAGCACATCCTTCTTGATGGGGGTCAAAAGGGGTTTCATATCATACATGAATCTGGTCCTCTCCAGGAAATCAGGACCCTGACTATTTGGCTGATGGAAATGAAAACCATTACCTTCTGTCTCTACTGCTATCACTTAACCCTTCAGAATATTAATTCACCCCTACTTCTGAGCAACCACATGGGTCTCGTGAAGTGGACTCAGCTCTGTTTTGCTTTCTGTTTCTCAACTGATAAACTGTGAGCTTATTCTCACAAGATCTGCCTCTGCTGCTTTGATTTCAACGTTGATCTCTTTCATTTAAGATATCTGTAGTAATAGGACACATTTTTGGACTGTGGTTCTGGTGTTTTGCCTCCATACTCAAAACCTCCTAACCTTCTCCCTCATGTAGTCAGTTCCTCTTGACAATACCTTTATGATGTGTTTCCCATTTGTGCTTTCCTATGTACTTGTATAATCCACGGGAATCTCAGATCCAATATATTCAAAACTAAAATAATCCTTCTCATCCTCAGGCTTGGACTTACTCTCCAAAGTCAAAAACATAAGAAAGAGCTGTACACCCTTCCAAGCTCTGTATCATTATAGCCACAAGGAATTTTGAAAGGGCATTTTTGTCCCAACTTGAACTCTAAACCCAATGAGAGATTGGGATTGGGTTCAAAGCTCAAGTTGGACAGAATGTCCTAATAAAATGATCAGAAGAGCTGCATTCTGCCTTTTGGCCCATGTCAGACATCTAATGAATGTGTGTCAAGTCACCCAGACAGACAGCAAGCATGAAAGAGCATCAGCTTTGGAATAAAGAAGGCTGGATGTAACCCTGCCTTGCTAGCTTACCGTCTTGAACTAAAGAATAGTCAATAGGTGATATATTCTGTATTGAGCACTGTGTTAATAAGTACCTTACCTGCCTCATCAGTGAGATGGGTACTATCATTGACCCCTATACTGCAGGTAAAAATCCTGAAGCTTAGCATTACTTTTCCAAGGCCACACAGTTAAGTTTTAGATCCAGTATTCAAACCCAGTTCTGCCAGACACCAAAGATGGCTTCTTAACCACTATACCTTATTTACTTTATCTTCGTGATCCCAAGTTTTTATCTGTAAAAGAAATCCAAGTGCTTATTTTCCAGGGTTAGTGTAAGGAATAAGTTATACTGTACAAGGAAGGTACCACAATGTCTGACACTGAGGAACACTTCATCTAAATGGTAGAAACCCCTTGCTCATTGCCTGGCCCCATGTTGCTAATTCCCAAAATTGATATTCATGTGAATTCCTCTGCTAGAGCTCTATTTTGTGTCTCTTTTGAAGTTTTCCAAATTTCTTTCTGTTTCAATCTTCCTTTACATTTAGGCTCTTCGTTTACTTTATTTTAATTATGTGATTATAGTCGAGCCTATAAGCCCCTCCAGAACCCCTATTATTACTTTTTATACCTAGTCATTAGCTCATGCCTGGACCAAAGTAGTAATTTACCTAATATCTAGTGAACAAATTAATGATTTTTGTCATTTGCATATTAACTTACCTCTTCTAAAAGATAGAACCTTTTTAATTGCATCAGTCAGTACATGATAGGAAAGCACAGGATATATTCAAAGCCTGTTGCTTCTTACTTCTTTTACTCAACAAGGAATATGTAGTTAACCAAGGACTATGAATCCCTGATTTCATGCACTTGTGTCTCCTTGTAACATTTTAAAGGGCCTGCTTTGTATCGGATACTGTGTTAGGTATCAAGGCTACAAATGTTAATAAAACAAGATCTCTGCCTTTAGGAGGTAGGTACACAATTTCATAGGGGAAAAAAATGAGAAATTAAATTAAAATAACTTTACTATTCATAGAATTCTATAAGGAAACAATGGTGGTAGATGGGAAGTAGTGATTCCGTCTTTGATGGGGGAATTGGAGAAGGGACAGGCAGGAGCAGGGTCACAGAAGGTGCTAGAGAGCTAATCGAGAGACTCCCTTGAGGAGAATTGTGTATTTTCCAATCATCTACTGTTGGGAAGTACAGCGTATGTCTATAGAGATGTTTGCTATGTAACTGGTGGGGGCACTTGCTCTGTCGTGGAATGTCTCATTGAATTCCTATGGAAGTTTTGATAATGCATCAAGTCATTCCAGAAAATAATTGTCAGCCTTCAAATAAAATAAGAAACAAAGCTCTTTCATTCTGAGTAATAACTGTATTCATCTCCTCACAGCAATTAAGCAGTCCCATCCTCTATAATTGAGTTAGTACACAAGCCACTGCATGTATTTCTCAGGACTTCTGAATACTACAGCAGTTCCAAGAGCTGTACTTCCCTAGGGGTTTGGAAGCAAATGGGAGTTGATTTAGAAGGTACTAGTTCCATCAGGATCTTTCCTACAATAATTTAGCTAAGACAGCATGAATATATATCTAAAAGACCTAGACTAGAACCAATACTCAGACAAGACAGTTTAGTGAGAAATGGCCCAGATTTAGAACCAGATCCAGGATCCCTGATTCCAGCCTGTCATTAGCTTCTTCTGTTGACTTAGAGGTATATCAATTATCTCTCTGGGGCTTAGATCTTTAAAATATGTTAATAAATATTTATAAAGTGAATGAATTAACGGATGAATATAAGATGAGGATCATAATACTTGCACCACCTACTTCATAAGAGTTCTAAACAAGGTAATTAATTATACATTGAGAAGATAAAATGCTTCAAGACATTTGCACTCAATTTTTAAATCAGTGGTGATAAATATCACTTTAAGGATTTCAGAGTCTGAAAATATGCTGATTCTTTTGTGCTTAACCAGGAGAGAAGAAATGTTAACCTGAAGCACAGGTGTTATATTGCATTTCTATAATGCATTAGATAATTAGCTGGTTGGAAACTCCAACAATCTAGCCTCCCAATGAACCAGACTCAAAAAAAAATTTAGAAGATGTAAACAATGGAAAGTTTTCAATGACAAAGAAATAATGACAAATAATGATAATAATCCTCATATAGATATATTTGACATATAAAAATATCTTACATTCTCACATTTGAACATGTGCACATAAAACACACTATTTCTTTGAAGAATGGTGTTCACTGTTTTCAGGGCAGCATTGTATATGTATATGCTTTGGGATAAAAGAAGCCTGACTTATATCAGCTGCATGACCTTAGAAAAAGAATTTGTAAACTTCAAGCCACAATTTCCTGCCATTGATGAAATGGATCTAAATTTTCATACCCAACATTATATGGTGTCATAAGAATTAAATAAAATTTTATATAGCATCTGTCAAAGGGTGGGGTGGACCATCAGAAATGTAAGATCTCACTTCCTCAACCCTATTGTAACTGGTAGAGGGGAATCCTACTTCCATTATCAATTGCCATGATAATGCCAAAAGAGGAGACATAATTTCTAGAAACTCAGTTTGCAAAAGAAAGCTGTACAAAGGAGGCCTGCTAATCCTATTCTTTCAGTGCTGTTTCTTTGAAGAATTTTCCTGAAGTGTTGGACCTTACACAGCACTAATCTGAATCCTTTCACTGACTTTCTGCCGAAGTTATCTGTGTGTGTGTGTGTGTGTGTGTGTGTGTGTGTGTGTGATCTGACCTCAAACCAGTATATACGTACCGTTTCTTATGACAGTATAAATGTTCACACAACACTTCACTTCCTAGTTCCCAGACTCATATTCCCCTTCCCTCCTTCATTATCCCTTTACTCTCTGCTAACTGTTTTACTTCCTGGGTAAAACCTTCCAGTGAAAGGAACTAAGTATATCCAGTAAGAATTAAAACAAAAGACAAGCTCCTCCCTCTTTCATACTCACATATGTTCACTTTTGGGGAGGAGTTTTCTCACCCTTATCCCTCTCTGACAAACCCCACCCCACCAATTATCTCAGTTCTCTGTACCACCACAGTTTATTAACATTTGGCACAGATAAAATACAATTATTTTTCACATGTCCATTTTCCTCATACACTGAGAGATCCTTGACCATAGGGTCCACAGAACTCGGCACAGGCACTCCGCAAATGTTATGCTGCCAAGTGAATGAGTGAACCCATGTATTTTTCTCCACTCTGTTTTACTTCCTAGTGGGAATGGATGTGGGCAAGATACTAAGGGGGGGTCCCTGCAGGCTAGTGTGAAGACCTGGCTTACCCAGGTGCCACATGCCCTGTCCTTTTGCTACTTCACCTCTGCTCTTCGACTACTTGGCCATGACTGCCTCCACCGTGGGAGCGCTGACTGCAAAGGAGGACCCTGACTTCTTTACAGCACTGACTTTGCCTGTATGCTGGCTGCTGGTGCCTTTTTTCAAAGTGCTTTTAAATAGAGCATCTCACTGGATTTACAAAAGAGTTATTGGATCTTGGTAAAAAAGATCCCAGGAGAAGTAATGACATTTTCCCTTTACAGTGTGTTTACCTTGGACAGCAAGAATAACAGATGAGAGGTAGAGAGTCAACCTTCAGCCTATGGAAAGGATGCTTTTCTTTTTGGTGAAGTCAACAAAGGTTGTAGTAGTCCTATTTATGTTTGCTTCTTACGGTCTCTTCCAAGTCAATGAGTGGAAAATGTGGGTTGAAAACCTGCACTGAGAGACGTGTTTATGGTGGCTGGGAGTTTATGTCTCTTAAATCTTACTTAATTGTTTTTTGCCATTCTACTAATCCTCTTATTTTCTCTCCTCTTCCTTGGCTTTGGATCACCACCATCATCAATACCACCATCGTTACTTTGTTCATGCTCTTCCTTCCATCCCTATCTGGCTAATTCTTTCTCACCCTTCTACTTCAAATGTCCCTTCTCTTACCTTCCTCACACCCTTCTTTGTGCTCCAATAGCATTTGTCTGTTACACTCTTATAGCACTTAGTACTAGCATTGCCCATTCTGTTGGTTAAGTGGCCTACTCTCTACCTAACTCAAAGGAAGATGTTATATGTTAGATATCTTTTTATAAAACACATAAGTACTTAGAGTATTGTCTGCAGGCAGTAAAACTCAATAACTGTTTGGAGTTATTGTTGGTGGTGTTAACCCCCTCCCATTGCTACATTCCCTGGTGCCTAGAAGGTAGAATGTGACATGTTTATTTTGTTGAATTGAAAAATAACAAAAATGCCTTTCTTATAAACCTAATTACATCTTACCTTATGTTAGTTTGCTCTTAGTATCTCTGCTGGCTCATAGTGAGGCCCAGGAGGAAAGCTGGAGAGCATATTGTGAATAACAGGTCATAGAAAGACTATTTAAGAAATACAGAGTATTGTCAGCAGACCACGGTTCCACTTTTGAGGAGCCCCAAAGTAAATTTTGACTTGCAAAATACATGGATCTAGGCAAAGTGACCTTCTTCTCAAATATATAGTCCAAGGCACAGCTTCAACTCCAGTCCAAAACTTGCCACATTCTCCTCAAAGATTCCCCCCACCCCTGTCTCCAGCACATGTCACCCTTTGTGGTTGACTGTCATCTCTTCAAGTGGGAGGGGTTTAGACTTCCCACAAGTTGAAGACGATATCATGCCAGGAATAAACAACTCTCCTGAGGAGCTGGTGTCCAGTGATAAAATGTTTGTCTACAACCCTCTTGGACAACTGGGATGCAAGATCAGATTGTTTTTGCCACTCTTTTGAGAACCCTCTCACACTCTACCTATAAAAGGATAGAGTAGTAGGGTGGTAGGTTCCACTCCCATAGCACAACCTCACACTGTGTCCAGCCAACTGGGCCCCTGGACAGCTCTCTACATAGAGGAAACATAGGGGAACTAATCTTGCTGACCCTCTGCTTGTAAATTTCCCCAATAAAGTCTGCTTTTGCATCACACTGGGATGGTTTCCATTACCTCCAGTCCTCATCAATGACTACCTTTAATTCCTTTGTAACCATATGAGAGATGAGTTTCATCAGCCCCTTTTAGCAGTTGAGCTGACTGTAGCTCAACTAATTTAAGTAAATTTCTCGAGGACTCATAATAGCTGCAGAAGCAAGGATTCAAGTCCAAGCTTGTCAGACAGCAAAGCCTTAGTGCCTTTGCCACCTGCCTTATATAGCAGGTGTCCATCTTCACAAGGATGGAAAATCATGTACTATGGGAGAAAAGGATCCTCTTACCAGCCCAGATCCATATATTCTGCTGGTCTCTCTGAACCTGCAGTTAAAAAGGAAATGAAACACTGGTGGCCCAACTTTATTATGATCATTTGGACAACAAGCAATTTCTCTTTCTTCTAAGGAATTGCCACTGTATGTACAATGCTTTGGGGGAGCATGGACAGAGAATCCAAGGAAGGAGGCAGCTTCATGAAGAGTGACTATTCTTTTCCCATTTTTCCATGAAAACCTGGAAAGTGCTGTGTGCCATTTCACTTTATGAAACTGAAGTCTGAGATAATCTCTAAATCATTCTCATGTATCACATGCTCCTTTTCAAATGGAAAGAATATGCATTAAAAAGATTTGCTCAATCTTAAACCTGCCTCTGAGCATCCAAGATCAATGTAGAGGCTGATTAAGTTCTGCTTTATAGATTTCTGCAGTCAAGTTCATCAAGGCACCCATTTCTCTTCCTCTAATGATGCTGAACCCCAAGCTCTTCCCTGAAGTGTTTTAATTTTCACTTGGTCATTGTGAGAAGACAGTGATTTAATGAACTGCAAATAGGAAAAGAAAATTACATAAATCATCTTTGTATCCTTTTCCATGGTCTTACCTTGGCTGTTGTTTCATCATTAGGGTGCCTCCAGTGGCTTCTCTGTACCCAGCAGTGGAAGTTAAATTATAAACCACAGTTTTGGCAATGTAGCACACCAATAAAACAAAAAAAATCACTAGTATAAATAACAAAGATAAATTAGTGTCAACATGGAAAAATATTATTTTACTCTATATTATAATAATTCTCCTAGCTGATTCTTGTTAGATATTTTTAGAAAACAGTTGTCTTCTAATATATATATTTCAGGACTACTCTCTATCAATGCAGATTTTACAAGGCTAACTTCCAAGAAGAGACAACCACCCAGCATTTTTTTTAATTCTCTGGCAGATAGTCCTGCCTTTCAAAATGATAAGATAATGGGTTTGAGGTTAGAACACAGCTCTGTGTTTCAAAGGTAGCATTGAAAATTAGTGAAGTATTAATTCAAGATTAATCAAAAGTGTTAGACCTTTAGTAAATTCAGTGCTTTTTGCTTAATTCTGAATAGCCCAATTTGAAAGTCACTCAATTTAGCTAGAATTTTGATCAGCTGGCTGGAAGTTGGGAGAACAAAAAAGAGTTAGAAAGAAAGGCACAATCCTGAGGGTAAATGTTTAAAAATTCATCAAATGCTATTGAAAAGTAAATTCTTAATCTGTGTCATGTTGGAGGAAAGAGTGCTGACAGGAGAAGGATAGGGTGCATTGGCTTGTCTTGGCATCTCAGGTGGTGGCATTACTGAGATCAGCCAGTAAGAACAGTCAGCCTGCTTTCCTTTCAGAACAAACCTCTCTTACTAATGCCCAAGGGAAAAACGTGGATGCCCAAAGGACTTTACTGTCACCTCACAGCAGAGGCTCAGAGAAATGAAGGAAAGGACAGAGAAATCAAATCTCTTTGACTCCAGGATTCCCGTGTAAGTTAATCAACTCTGAACTTTGATCCTAATGAAAGGTTAAATTCTACCCATTCCAGAACCTCTCATGAGGCTGGTGTTGTCCTGCACCTTTCTCTCACAAAATCTTGGGTCTCAGAACTAAAAAGGTCCTCAGAATCATTCATTCATACTTCCTTGCTTCCATCCAAAGCACACATTATCTCTACAGGAGACCAGTGTTGTTTGATTATCTCTGGTGACAGGAAACTCACTTCTCACCAACTCAGTTCATTCCACTGTTGCTTAGCTCATACTGCATATTTTTCCTTATGTTGTTCATAATTTCTCTCTAGTAATCTGATACTTGACTTCAATCTCTGGAGCTTAAAAATATAAGAGTTATCACTATTCTACAAGCCACTATTCTATAGCCAGCATAATTCTTCTGAGTTCTTCAGATTGATCCTCAGTGGTTATCAAGCAATCTGCTATTGACCATACTGCTCGGCTTCCAGGTTGCAAGGTAAAATGAAAAGAGGCCAGGTAGACCTGGTGACTAATTCTGTCCCTGCTGCTTACCAAATGTACCCTCAGGTCCATCATGAGCATCTTTAAGCCTCTGATTCCTCGACTGTTAAAAGGGGTTGTATGAAGATTAAAGGAGATAACTGTGCAACATTTTCTTACAACACACTTGTAAACACACATTTGGCAAACATCTCACCTGTAGTTGGTATGAAACTATTTGTTCTAAAATCATCAGGTTATGCATTGTCAAGCCACCCTCCCTAGGAAGGTTATGTGTCAGAACATTCCACATTTGTATTCCTTCTCCTCCTAAATTATTGTTAATCATGTGCAAGGAATTTTGTGTTACTATAGCGTCACAAGAACCGATGAGGCCTCACTATTTCTGCCTCCATTTTATAGATGAAGAAAGAGAAGTGAGAAAGTCCCTGCCCAGGTCATACTGGGCAAATGACAGAGCCATGACTCAACCCAAATCTCTCTGACGATGGGTCCATCAGAAGGTTCTGAAGCATCTAGAAGTTGTCCTGGGGAAAATGGAAACGAGAATCTGATAGTAAAGCTTCCTCTTAAAGGAGCAGATTCCCTTTGCCAGTTCTCATCAAGGAGAGAGGAAGCTTGGAATGTAATTGTGTTAGACATCAGTGGCCTATCCAGCAGCCACTCCCTTCCTTCTTTCTTGATAATAGAATCTGGATTTTCCAGCCCCTGGTACTAAATCATGGTTGGTCTCAGCTTATAATGGCTATCACATTTCTTTGGTCAGATGCTCCCTTTGCAATAAGTGGTACTCTTATGACCCAGTTCTGGTCAATGAAAAAAAAAAAAAAAGGAAACATAGAAGAGCTTCTAGAAATTATTTCCTCTTTAATTAAAAGAAAATTTTTTTGAAAAACAAAATAAAGATTCTTTTCTGCCCATTCCTTTATTTTTGACTTGTAACAAAAAAGTGTGAAGATGTGATGTTGGGAGCCATTGAACCAATCTTGAGATAAAAAGTAAACACACAAAACTTGGGAGGATAGAGGCTGAATCCTTATTGATAATTTAAGCTGCTGCTCTGACCCTGGAATCACCTATTCCTTGTCACTTGACAGCACTGGTCAGGGTTCTAAGTTGCAAAATCACAGCATCCACTGTGGCTACTTCGACTAAAAAACAATAATTTTTAAAAGATGTTAGCTGACTCACAGACTCTGCAGGAGGACCAGAGAGCTGGGCTTTGAAACTACAAAGATAAAAATAATGTCTAACCATGTCAGAGGAACAGTTTTAGTGAAAACATCACTGTCATAGTCACTGGCCCTCATCCCCAATGCTGCTCATGCCTGAATGCTAGAAGCTCTGAAGAGTTAGAAGCCTACACCACAGTGATCACCAGCATAGGGAGAGCCCACACCTGACTACCTCCTCACATTGCCCACTTTTGAATCCAAGTATTACATGGGTACAGCCAATTGGCAGAAGCCAAGTCTCAGACTTGTATTTTAGCTGCAAGGGAGTCTGGGAATACAAGTTTTATATTCCCTATTCTTGAGAAGTGAGGACTTGTAATATAAAACACAAACAAAATATAGAGAGGATATGGGGCAGCCACAAGAGACAAATATCCCCTAGAATAAGACAGTCACATGCCATGATCTCTCTCTTTTTTTTTTAACATCTTTATTGGAGTATAATTGCTTTACAATGGTGTGTTATTTTCTGCTTTATAACAAAGTGAATCAGTTATACATATACTTATGTTCCAATAACTCTTCCCTCTTGCGTCTCTCTCCCTCCCACCCTCCGTATCACACCCCTCTAGGTGGTCACACACCACCTAGCTGATCTCCCTGTGCTGTGAGACTGCATCCCACTAGCTATCTATTTTACGTTTAGTAGTGTATATATGTCCATGCCACTCTCTCACTTTGTCAGAGCTTACCTTTCCCCCATTCCATATCCTCAAGTCCATTCTCTAGTAGATCTGTGTCTTTATTCCCATCTTACCCCTAGGTTCTTCATGACTTTTTTTTTTTCTTAGATTCCATATATGTGTGTTAGCATACAGTATTTGTTTTTCTCTTTCTGACTTACTTCACTCTGCATGACAGACTCTAGGTCTATCCACCTCACTACAAATAACTCAATTTCGTTTCTTTTGTGGCTGAGTAATATTCCATTGAATATATGTGCCCCCTCTTCTTTATCCATTCATCTGTCGATGGTCATTTAGGTTGCT
>NC_041227.1:110483765-110493390 GCF_002837175.3 Physeter macrocephalus
ATGTTGATCATTCTTTCATGTGTTTGATGGCAATCTGTATATCTTCTTTGGAGAAATGTCTATTTATGTCTTCTGCCCATTTTTGGATTGGGTTGTTTGTTTTTTTCTTATTGAGCTGCATGAACTGCTTGTAAATCTTGGAGATTAATCCTTTGTCAGTTACTTCACTTGCAAATATTTTCTCCAATTCTGCGGGTTGTCTTTTCGTCTTGTTTATGGTTTCCTTTGCTGTGCAAAAGCTTTTAAGTTTTATTAGGTCACATTTGTTTATTTTTGTTTTTATTTTCATTTCTCTAGGAGGTGGGTCAAAAATGATCTTGCTGTGATTTATGTCATAGAATGTTCTGCCTATGTTTTCTCTAAGAATTTGATAGTGTCTGGCCTTACATTTAGGTCTTTAATACATTTTGAGTTTATTTTTGTGTATGGTGTTAGGAAGTGTTCTATTTTCATACTTTTACATGTACCTGTCCAGTTTTCCCAGCACCACTTCTTGAAGAGGCTGTCTTCTCTCCACTGTATATTCCTACCTCCCTTATCAAAGATAAGGTGATCATATGTGCATGGGTTTATCTCTGGACTTTTGATCCTGTTCCATTGATCTATATTTCTGTTTTTGTGCCAGTACCCATCAGTGTCTTATAGTTTTCTGCATATAACTCTTTTGTCTCCTTAGGTAGGTTTATTCCTAGATATTTTATTCTTTCTGTTGCAATGGTAAATGGGAGTGTTTTCTTAATTTCACTATCAGATTTTTCATCGATAGTGTAAAAGAATGCCAGAGATCTCTGTGCATTAATTTTGTATCCTGCTTCTTTACCAAATTCATTGATTAGCTCTAGTAGTTTTCTGGTAGCATCTTTAGGATTCTCCATGTATAGTATCATGTCATCTGCAAACAGTGACAGCTTTACTTCTGCTTTTCCAATTTAGATTATTTTTATTTCTTTTTCTTCTCTGATTGCTGTGGCTAAAATTTCCAAAACTATGTTGAATAAGAGTGGTGAGAGTGGGCAACCTTGACTCGTTCCTCATCTTAGTGGAAATGGTTTCCGTTTTTTACCATTGAGGACGATGTTGGCTGTGGGTTTGTCACATATGGCCTTTATTATGTTGAGGAAAT
This sequence comes from Physeter macrocephalus, assembly GCF_002837175.3. Taxonomy (NCBI): domain Eukaryota; kingdom Metazoa; phylum Chordata; class Mammalia; order Artiodactyla; family Physeteridae; genus Physeter; species Physeter macrocephalus. The sequence goes on from NC_041227.1 coordinate 110,484,889, forward strand.
TTCCCTCTATGTCTACTTTCTGCAGGGTTTTTATCATAAATGGGTGTTGAATTCTTTCCAAAGCTTTCTCTGCATCTATTGAGATGAAACACGCCAAGACACATATTAATCAAGCTATCACAAATTAAATACAAAGAAAACATATTAAAAGCAGCAAGGGAAAAACAAGTAACACCCAAAGGAATCCCCATAAAGCTAACAGCTGATCTTTCAGCAGAAACTCTGCAAACCAGAAGGGAGTGGAAGGACATATTTAAAGTGATGAAGGAGAAAAACCTACAACCGAGATTACTCTAGCCAGCAAGGATCTCATTCAGAATTGATGGAGAAATTAAAACCTTTAAAGACAAGCAAAAGCTGAGAGAGTTCAGCAGGAGTAGCAATTCTCATATAAGACGAAACAGACTTTAAAATAAAGAGTATTAAAAGAGACAAAGAGGACACTACATAATGATCAAGGGATTGATCCAAGAAGAAGATATAACAACTGTAAATATTTATGCACCCAACATAGTAGCACATCAATACATAAGGTAAATACTAACAGCCATAAAAGGGGAAATCGACAGTAAGACAATCATAGTAGGGGACCTTAACACCCCACTTTCACCAATGGACAGATCATCCAAAATGAAAATAAATAAGGAAAAACAAGCTTTAAATGATACATTAAACAAGATGGACTTAATTGATATTTATAGGACATTCCATCCAAAAACAACAGAATACACATTCTTCTCAAGTGCTCATGGAACATTCTCCAGGATAGATCATATATTGGGTCACAAATCTAGCCTTGGCAAATTTAAGAAAATTGAAATCATATCAAGTATCTTTTCTGACCACAACGCTATGAGACTAGATATCAATTACAGGAAAAGATCTGTAAAAAATACAAACACATGGAGGCTGAACAATACACTACTTAATAACGAAGTGATCACTGAAGAAATCAGAGGAAATGAAAAAATACCTAGAAACAAATGACAATGGAGACACGACAACCCAAAACCTATAGGATGCAGCAAAAGCCGTTCTAAAAGGGAAGTTTATAGCAATAAAACCCTACCTTAAGAAACAGGAAACATCTCAAATAAACAACCTAACTTTGCACCTAAAGCAATTAGAGAAAGAAGAACAAAAAAACCCCAAAGTTAGCAGAAGGAAAGAAATCATAAAGATCAGATCAGAAATAAATGAAAAAGAAATGATAGCAAAGATCAATAAAACTAAAAACTGGTTCTTTAAGAAGATAAACAAAATTGATAAACCATTAGCCAGACTCATCAAGAAAAAAAGGGAGAAGACACTAATCAATAGAATTAGAAATGAAAAAGGGGAAGTAACAACTGACACTGCAGAAATACAAAAGATCATGAGAGATTACTACAAGCAACTCTATTTCAATAAAATGGACAACCTGGAAGAAACCGACAAATTCTTAGAAATGCACAATCTTCCGAGACTGAACCAGGAAGAGATAGAAAATATGAACAGAGCAATCAAAAGCACTGAAATTGAAACTGTGATTAAAAATCTTCCAACAAAAAAAGCCCAGCACCAGATGGCTTCACAGGCGAATTCTATCAAACATTTAGAGAAGAGCTAACACCTATCCTTCTCAAACTCTTCCAAAATATAACAGAGGGAGGAACACTCTCAAACTCATTCTACGAGGCCACCATCACCCTGATACCAAAACCAGACAAAGACGTCACAAAGAAAGAATACTACAGGCCAATATCACTGATGAACATAGGAGCAAAAATCCTCAACAAAATAGTAGCAAACAGAATCCAACAGCACATTAAAAGGATCATACACCATGATCAAGTGGGGTTCATTCCAGGAATGCAAGGATTCTTCAATATACGTAAATCAATCAATGTGCCATGATCTCTTAAGCCAGTATTAGTCAGATATTCTGTTGTTTGCCTTCCTTCTTCCCATCAGGCATAAAGTAAGCAGACAGGTTCCAACCTGGCATCCTCACTGAAGTGGAGGGTGTGCTTTCTATCCCTGGAATAACTGGGGCCCAACCCTGATTGCTCAGGCCTGTCAAAAGCTGTTTAATGAGGTGAAGTCCTAAAGTTTTCAACAGTTGCCACTGATTTGCATCAACAGATCATAAACCTTTCATGAATAAGGATAACAGAAGCTACAAAGCATAGAAGCATAGAATTGTAAGGTTGAAATAGACATCAGAAATGGTTTCTTAAAAGCATAATATTCTGTAAATCATGTGCACTTTATTTTTTAAAATTTTTATTGGAGTATAGTTTATTTACAATGTTGTGTTAGTTTCAGGTTACAGCAAAGTGAATCAGTTATACATATACATATACATATATCCACTCTTTTTAAGATTCTTTTCCCATATAGGCCATTACAGAGTATTGAGTAGAGTTCCCTGTGCTATACAGTAGGTCTTTATTACTTATCTATTTCATATATAATAGTGTGTATATGTCAATCCCAATCTCCCAATGTATCCCTCCCCTCCCTTTCCCCCCTGGTAACCATAAGCTTGTTTTCTACATCTCTGACTGAATTTCTGTTTTGCAAATAAGTTCATTTGTACCCTTTTTTAGATTCCACATATAAACGATATCATGATATTTGCCTTTTTCTGTCTGACTTACTCCACTCAGTATGACAATCTCTAGGTCCGTCCAGGTTGCATTATTTCACATTTTTTTTTACGGCTGACGAATATTCCATTGCACCACATCTTCTTTATCCACTCCTCTGTTGATGGAAACGTAGGTTGCTTCCATGTCCTGGCTATTGTAAATAGTGCTTCAATGAACACTGGGGTGGATGTATCTTTTCAAATTATGGTTTTCTCCAGATACATGCCCAGGAGTGGGATTGCTGGATCATATGGTAGCTCAATTTTTAGTTTTTTAAGGAACCTCCATACAGTTCTCCATAGTGGCTGTACCAGTTTACATTCCCACTAACAGTGTAGGAGGGTTCCCTTTTCTCCACACCCGCTCCAGAATTTATTGTTTGTAGATTTTTGATGATGGCCATTCTGACCGGTGTGAGGTGATACCTCATTGCAGTTTTGATTTGCATTTCTCTAATAATTAGTGATGTTGAGCATCCTTTCATCTGTTTGTTGGCAATCTGTATGTCTTCTTTGGAGAAATGTTGATTTAGGTCTTCTGGCCATTTTTGGATTGGGTTGTTTGTTTTTTGGATATTGAGCTGCATGAGCTGTCTGTATATTTTGGAGATTAATCCTTTGTCAGTTGCTTCATTAGAAAATATTTTATCCCATTCTGAGGGTTTTCTTTTTGTTTTTTTGATGGTTTCATTTGCTGTGCAAAAGCTTTTAAGTTTAAATAGGCCTCATTTGTTTTTATTTTCAAAACTCTAGGAAGTGGATCAAAAAAGATCTTGCTATGACTTATGTCAAAGAGTATTCTGCCTAAGTTTTCCTCTGTTTTATAGTGTCTGGCCTTACATTTAGGTCTTTAATCCATTTTGAGTTTATTTTTGTGTATTGTGTCAGGAAGTGTTCTAATTTCATTCTTTTACATGTAGCTGTCCAGTTATCCCAGCACCACTTATTGAAGAGGCTGTCTTCTCCATTGTATATATTTTTAACATCTTTATTGGAGTATAATTTCTTTACAATGGTGTGTTAGTTTCTGCTTTATAACAAAGTGAATCAGTTATACATATACATATGTACCCATATCTCTTCTCTCTTGAGTCTCCCTCCCTCCCACTCTCATTATCCCACCACTCTACGTGGTCACAAAGCACCGAGCTGATCTCCCGGTGCTATGCAGCTGCTTCCCACTAGCTATCTATTTTACATTTGGTAGTGTATATATGTCCATGTCACCCTCTCACTTTGTCCCATCTTACCCTTCCCACTCCCCATATACTCAAGTCCATTTTCTAGTAGGTCTGCATCTTTATTCCCGTCTTGCTCCTAGGTTCTTCATGAGCATTGTTTTTTCTTAGATTCCATATATATGTGTTAGCATATGGTATTTGTTTTCCTATTTCTGACTTACTTCACTCTGTATGACAACTCTAGGTCCATCCACCTCACTACAAATAACTCAATTTCATTTCTTTATATGGCTGAGTAATATTCCATTGTATATATGTGCCAATTCTTCTTTATCCATTCATCTGTTGATGGACACTTAGGTTGCTTCCATGTCCTGGCTATTGTAAACAGAGCTGCAATGAACATTGTGGTACACAACTCTTTTTGAATTATGGTATTCTCAGGGTATATGCCCAGTAGTGGGATTGCTGCGTCATATGGTAGCTCTATTTTCAGTTTTCTAAGGAACTACCATACTGTTCTACATACTGGCTATATCAATTTACATTCCTACCAACAGTGCAAGAGGGTTCCCTTTTCTCCACACCCTCTCCAGCATTTATTGTTTGTAGATTTTTTGATGATGGCCATTCTGAATGGTGTGAGATGATATCGCATTGTCATTTTGATTTGCATTTCTCTAATGATTAATGATATTGAGCATTCTTTCTGTGTTTTTTGACAATCTGTATATCTTCTTTGAAGAAATGTCTATTTAGGTCTTCTGCCCATTTTTGGGTTGCATTTTTTGTGTTTTTGATATTGAGCTGCATGAGCTACTTGTAAATTTTGGAGATTAATCCTTTGTCAGTTGCTTCCTTTGAAAATATTTTCTCCCGTTCTGAAGGTTGTCTTTTCATCCTGTTTATGCTCTGCTTTTCTGTGCAAAAGCTTTTAAATTTCAGTAGGTCCCATTTGTATATTTTTGTTTTTATTTCCATTTCTCTAGGAGGTGGGTCAAAAAAGGATCTTGCTGTGATTTATGTCATAGAGTGTTCTGCCTATGTTTTCCCCTAAGAGTTTGATAGTGTCTGGCTTTACATTTAGGTCTTTAATCCATTTTGAGTTTATTTTTGTGTATGGTGTTAGGGAGTGTTCTCATTTCGTTCTTTTACGTGTAGCTGTACAGTTTTCCCAGCACCACATATTGAAGAGTCTGTCTTTTCTCCACTGTATATTCTTACCTCCTTTATCAAAGATAAGGTGACCATATGTGCGTGGGTTTATCTCTGGGCTTTCTATCCTCTTCCATTGATGTATATTTCTATTTTTGTGCCAGTACCATATTGTCTTGATTACTGTAGCTTTGTAGTATAGTCTGAAGTCAAGGAGCCTGATTCCTCCAGCTCCGTTTTTCTCTCTCAAGATTGCTTTGGCTATTCAGGGTCTTTTCTTTTTCAACGCAAATTGGGAGATTTTTTGGTCTAGTTCTGTGAAAAATGCCAGTGATAGTTTGATAGGGATTGCATTGAATCTGTAGATTGCTTTGGGTAGTATAGTCATTTTCATAATGTTGATTCTTTCAATCCAAGAACATGGTATACCTCTCCATCTATTTGTATCATCTTTAATTTTTTTCATCAGTGTCTTATAATTTTCTGCATACAGGTCTTTTGTCTCCTTAGGTAGGTTTATTCCTAGGTATTTTATTCTTTTTGTTGCAATGGTAAATGGACGTTTTTCCTTTATTTCTCTTTCAGATTATTCATCATTAGTGTATAGGAATGCAAGAGATTTCTGTACATTAATTGTGCATCCTGCTACTTTACCAAAATCATTGATTAGCTCTAGTTGTTTTCTGGTGGCATCTTTAGGATTCTCTATGTATAGTATCATGTCATCTGCAAACAGTGACAGTTTAATTTCTTCTTTTCAGATTTGGATTCTTTTTATTTCTTTTTCTTCTCTGATTGCTGTGGCTAAAACTTCCAAAACTATGTTGAATAATAGTGGTGAGAGTGAGCAACCTTGCCTTGCTCCTGATCTTAGTGGAAATGGTTTCGTTTTTTCACCATTGAGGATGACGTTGGCTCTGGGTTTGTCATATATGACCTTTATTATGTGGAGGTAAGTTCCCTCTATGCCTACTTTCTGGAGGGTTTTTATCATAAATGGATGTTGATTTTGTCAAAAGCTTTTTCTGCATCTATTGAGATGATCATATGGTTTTTATTCTTCAGTTTGTTAATATGGTGTATTACATTGTTTGATTTGTGTATATTGAAGAATCCTTGCATTCCTGGAATAAACCCCACTTGATCATGGTGTATGATCCTTTTAATGTGCTGTTGGATTCTGTGTGCTAGTATTTTGTTGAGGATTTTTGCATCTATGTTCACCAGTGATATTGGCCTTTAGTTTTCTTTCTTTGTGACATCTTTGTCTGGTTTTGGTATCAGGGTGATGGTGGCCTCGTAGAATGAGTTTGCGAGTGTTCCTCCTTCTGCTATATTTTGGAAGAGGTTGAGAAGGATCGGTTTTAACTCTTCTTTAAATGTTTTATAGAATTCGTCTATGAAGCCATCTGGTCCTGAGCTTTTGTTTTTTGCAAGATTTTTAATCACAGTTTCCATTTCAGTGCTTTTGATTGGTCTGTTCATACTTTGTATTTCTTCCTGGTTCAGTCTCAGAAAGTTGTGCATTTCTGAGAATTTGTCATTTTCTTCCAAGTTGTCCATTTTATTGGCATATAGTTGCTTGTAGTTATATCTCATGATCCTCTGTAATTCTGCAGTGTCAGTTTTTACTTCTAGTTTTTCATTCCTAATTCTATTGACTTGAGTCTTCTCCTTTTTTTTCTTGATGAGTCTGCCTAATGCTTTATCAATTTTGTTTATCTTCTCAAAAAAACAGCTTTTAGTTTTATTGATCTTTGCTATAGTTTCCTTCATTTATTTTCATTTATTTCTGATCTGATCTTTATGATTTTTTTCCTTCTGCTAACATTGGGGTTTTTTTGTTCTTCTTTCTCTAATTGCTTTAGTGTAAGGATAGGTTGTTTATTTAAATGTTTCTTGTTTCTTAAAGTAGAATTGTATTGTTATAAAATTCCATTTTACAACTGCTTTTGCTGCATCCCATAGGTTTTGGGTCATCGTGTGTTCATTGTCATTTGTTTCTAGGTATTTTATGACACCGTCTTTGATTTCTTCAGGGATCTCTTGGTTATTATGTAGTGTATTGTTTATCCTCCATGTGTTTGTATTTTTTACAGATTTTTTCCTGTAATTGATATCTAGTCTTATAGCGTTGTGGTCGGAAAAGATACTTGATAAGATTTTAATTTTGTTAAATTTACCAAGGCTTGATTTGTGACACAAAATATGATCTATCCTTCAGAATGTTCCATGATCACTTGAGAAGAAAGCGTATTCTGTTGTTTTTGGATGGAATGTCCTATAAATATCAATTAAGTCCACCTTGTTTAACGTATCATTTAAAGTTTGTGTTTCCTTATTTATTTTCATTCTGGATGATCTGTCCATGGTGAAAGTGGGGTGTTAAAGTCCCCTACTATTATTATGTTACTGTTGATCTCCACTTTATGTCTGTTAGTATTTGTCTTATGTATTGATGTGCTCCTATTTTGGTGGCATAAATATTTACAATTGCTATATCTTCATCTTGGATTGATCCCTTGATCATTATGTAGTGTCCTTCCTTTTCTTTTGTAATAGTCTTTGTTTTAAAATCTATTTTTTCTGGTATGAGAATTGATACTCCAGCTTTCTTTTGATTTCCATTTGCATGGAATATCTTATTCCATCCCCTCACTTTCAGGCTTTATGTGTCCCTAGGTCTGAAGTGGGTCTCTTGTAGACAGCATATATATGGGTCTTGTTTTTGTATCCATTCAGCCAGTCTATGTCTTCTGGTTGGAGCATTTAATCCGTTTACATTTAGGTAATTATCCATATGTATGTTCCTATTGCCATTTTCTTAATTGTCTTGGGTTTGTTATTGTAGGTCTTTTCTTTCTCTTGTGCTTCCTGCCTAGAGAAGTTCCTTTAGCATTTGTTGTGAAGGTGGTTTGGTGATGCTGAATTCTCTTAGCTTTTGCTTGTCTGTAAAGATTTTAATTTCTCCATCAAATCTGAATGAGATCCTTGCTTCTTAAAGTAATCTTGGTTGTAGATTTTTCCCCTTCACCACTTTAAATATGTTCTGCCACTCCTTTCTGGTTTGCAGAGTCTCTGCTGAAAGACCTGTTGTTAACCTTATGGGGATTCCCTTGTATGTTATTTGTTGTTTTTCTCTTGCTGTTTTAATATTTTTTCTTTATGTTTAATTTTTGATGTTTTGATTAGTTGTGTCTTGGCATGTTTCTCCTTGGATTTATCCTGTATGGGACTCTCTGTGCTTCCTGTACTTGATTAACTATTTCCTTCCCCATATTAGGGAAATTTTCAACTATAATCTCTTTAAATATTTTCTCAGTCCCTTTGTTTTTCTCTTCTTCTTCTGCAACCCCTATAATTCGAATGTTGTTGCATTTAATGTCCCAGAGGTCTCTGAGACTGTCCTCAATTCTTTTCTTTTTTTTTCTTTATTCTGCTCTGCAGTAGTTATTTGTACTATTTTATCTTCCTGGTCACTTATGTGTTCTTCTGTCTCTGTTATTATGCTCTTGATTCCTTCTAGTGGATTTT
>NC_041227.1:110498605-110505098 GCF_002837175.3 Physeter macrocephalus
CTTTGTCTCTTGTAATAGTCTTTATTTTAAAGTCTATTTTGTCTGATATGAGAATTGCTACTTCAGCTTTCTTTTGATTTCCATTTGCATGGAATATCTTATTCCATCCCCTCACTTTCAGGCTTTATGTGTCCCTAGGTCTGAAGTGGGTCTCTTGTAGACAGCATATATATGGGTCTTGTTTTTGTATCCATTCAGCCAGTCTATGTCTTCTGGTTGGAGCATTTAATCCGTTTACATTTAGGTAGTTATCCATATGTATGTTCCTATTGCCATTTTCTTAATTGTCTTGGGTTTGTTATTGTAGGTCTTTTCTTTCTCTTGTGCTTCCTGCCTAGAGAAGTTCCTTTAGCATTTGTTGTGAAGGTGGTTTGGTGATGCTGAATTCTCTTAGCTTTTGCTTGTCTGTAAAGATTTTAATTTCTCCATCAAATCTGAATGAGATCCTTGCTTCTTAAAGTAATCTTGGTTGTAGATTTTTCCCCTTCACCACTTTAAATATGTTCTGCCACTCCTTTCTGGTTTGCAGAGTCTCTGCTGAAAGACCTGTTGTTAACCTTATGGGGATTCCCTTGTATGTTATTTGTTGTTTTTCTCTTGCTGTTTTAATATTTTTTCTTTATGTTTAATTTTTGATGTTTTGATTAGTTGTGTCTTGGCATGTTTCTCCTTGGATTTATCCTGTATGGGACTCTCTGTGCTTCCTGTACTTGATTAACTATTTCCTTCCCCATATTAGGGAAATTTTCAACTATAATCTCTTTAAATATTTTCTCAGTCCCTTTGTTTTTCTCTTCTTCTTCTGCAACCCCTATAATTCGAATGTTGTTGCATTTAATGTCCCAGAGGTCTCTGAGACTGTCCTCAATTCTTTTCTTTTTTTTTCTTTATTCTGCTCTGCAGTAGTTATTTGTACTATTTTATCTTCCTGGTCACTTATGTGTTCTTCTGTCTCTGTTATTATGCTCTTGATTCCTTCTAGAGAATTTTTTATTTCATTTATTGTGTTGTTCATCACTGCTTGTTTGCTCTTTAGTTCTTCTAGGTCCTTGTTAAACGTTTCTTGTATTTTCTCCATTCTATTTCCAAGATTTTGGATCATCATTACTATCATTATTCTGAATTCTTTTTCAGGTAGACTGCCTATTTCCTCTTCATTTTTTGGTCTCGTGGGTTTTTACCTTGCTCCTTCATCTGCTGTGTGTTTCTCTGTCTTCTCATTTTCCTTAACTTACTGTCATTGGGGTCTCCTTTTCTCAGGCTGCAGGTTCATAGTTCCCATTGTTTTGGGCGTCTGCCCCCAGTGGCTCAGGTTGGTTCAGTGGGTTGTGTAGGCTTCCTGGTGCAGGGGACTAGTGTTTGTGTTCTGGTGGATGAGGCAGGATTTTGTCTTTCTGGTGGGCAGATCCACGTCTGGTGGTGTGTAGTGGGGTGTCTGTGGCCCTATTATGATTTTAGGCAGCCTCTCTGCTAATGGGTAGGTTTGTGTTCCTGTCCTACTTGTTGTTTGGCATAGGGTATCCAGCACTGGATCTTGCTGGTTGTTCAGTGGAGCTGGGTCTTGGCGTTGAGATGGAGATCTCTGGGAGATTTTTGCCATTTGATATTATGTGGAGCTGGGAGGTCTCTTGTGGAACAATGTCCTGAACTTGGCTCTCCCACCTCAGAAGCACAGCCCTAACGCCTGGCTGGATCACCAAGAGCCTGTCATTCACATGGCTCCAAATAAAAGGGAGAAAAAAAAAAGTAAGAATGAAAGAAGATAAAATAAAAGTTATTAAAATAAAAAATAATTATTAAAATTTTTAAGTAATAAAATAAAATAAAAAAGAAAGAAGGAAAGAAAGAAGAGAGCAACCAAACCAAAAACCCAATCCACCAGTGATAACAAGTGCTAAAAGCTATACTTAAAAAAAAAACCAAAAAAACATATAAAGAAACAGACAGAACCCTAGGACAAATGGCAAAAGCAAGCTATAAAGACATAATCACACACAGAAGCATACACCTACACACTCATAAAAAAAAAAAAAAGGGAAAAAAAATATCATTGCTCCCAAAGTCTACCTCCTCATTTTGGGATGATTCGTTTTCTATTCAGGTATTCCACAGATGCAGGGTACATCACATTGATTGTGGGGATTTAATCCGCTGCTCCTGAGGCTGCTTGGAGAGAATTACCTTTCTATTCTTTGTTCGCACAGCTCCTGGGGTTCAGCTTTGGATTTGGCTCCACCTCTGCATGTAGGTCGCCTGAGGGCGTCTCTTCTGCACTCAGACAGGATGGGGTTAAAGGAGCAGCTGATTTGGGAGCTCTGGCTCACTCAGGCCGGGGGGAGGGAGGGGTATGGAGTTCACGGTGAGTCTGTGGTGGCAGAGGCCAGCATGACGTTGCACCAGCCTGAGGTGCACCATGCGTTCTCCCGGTGAAGTTGTCCCTGGATCATGGGACCCTGGCAGTGGCGGCCTGCACAGGATCCCGGGAAGGGAGGTGTGGATAATGACCTGTGCTTGCACACAGGCTTCTTGGTGGCTGCCACAGCAGCCTTAGCATCTCATGCCCGGCTCTGGGGTCCATGCTGATAGCTGCAGCTCACGCCCACCTCGTGAGGTCCTTTAAGCGGCACTCTTAATTCCCTCTCCTAGGGCACCAGGAAACAAAGAGGCAAGAAAAAGTCTCTTGCCTCTTTGGCAGCTCCAGACTTTTTCCCAGACTCCCTCCTGGCTAACCGTGTTGCACTAGCCCCCTTCAGGCTGTGTTCATGCAGCCAACCCCAGTCTTCTCCTTGGGATCTGGCCTCCAAAGCCCAAGCCTCAGCTCCCAGCCCCCACCTGTCTTGGCGGGTGAGCAGACAAGCCTCTCAGGCTGGTGAGTGCTTGTCGGCACTGATCCTCTGTGCAGGAATCTCTCTGCTTTGCCCTCCGCACCCCTGTTGCCGCGCTTTCCTCCATCGCTTCGAATCTTCCCCCCTCCGCCACCCACAGTCTCTACACATGAAGGGGTTTCCTAGTGTGTGGAAACTTTTCCTCCTTCACAGCTCCCTCCCACTGGTGCAGGTCCCATCCCTTTTCTTTTGTCTCTGTTTTTTTCTTTTGCCCTACCCAGGTATGTGGGGGAGTTTCTTGCCTTTAGGGAGGTCTGAGTTCTTCTGCCAACGTTCAGTAGGTGTTCTGTAGGAGTTGTTCCACGTGTAGATGTATTTCTGTTGTATTTGTGGAGGGAAGGTGATCTCCACATCTTACTCTTCTGCCATCTTGAAGCTCCTCTCCATTGTGTATTCTTGCCTCCTTTGTCATAGATTAGGTGATCATAGGTGTGTGGGTTTATCTCTGGACTATCCTGTGCCAGTCATCTATATTTCTGTATTTGTGCCAGTACCATACTGTTTTGATTACTGTAGCTTTGTTGTATAGTCTGAAGTCAGGGAGCCTGATTCCTCCATCTCTTTCTTTCTCAAAATTGTTTTGGCGGGCTTCCCTGGTGGCGCAGTGGTTGAGAATCCGCCTGCCGATTCAGGGGACACGGGTTCATGTCCTGGTCCGGGAAGATCCCACATGCCACGGAGTGGCTGGGCCCATGAGCCATGGCTGCTGAGCCTGCGCGTCCGGAGCCTGTGCTCCTCAACAGGAGAGGCCACATCAGTGAGAGGCCCGCGTACCACAAAAAAAAAAAAAAAAAAAAAAAAAAAAATTGTTTTTCTATTTGGGGTCTTTTGTGTTTTTGTACAAATTGTAAATTTTTTTATTCTAGTTCTGTGAAAAAAGTCATTGGTATTTTGATAGGGATTGCACTGAATCTGTAGATTGCTTTGGGTAGTATAGTCATTTTCACAATGTTGATTCTTCCAATCCAAGTACATGGTATATCTCTCCATCTGTTTGTGTCATCTTTAATTTCTTTTATCAGTATCTTATAATTTTCTGAGTACAGGTCTTTAACCTCCTTAGGTAGGTTTATTGCTATGTATTTTATTCTTTTTGATGTGATGGTAAATGGAATGGATTGTTTCCTTGTTTTCTCTTTCTGATCTTTCGTTGTTAGTGTATAGGAATGCAAGAGATTTCTGTGGAGAGAGAGAGAGAGAGATAAAGGCATCCCCATTCTATTATGCATGAAATATATCACATGCATTCTGGAATTAATGGACTCCCTGTTCTTCATCCTCAGTTGCCTATATGTATCCCCTTGACTTCTTTATGTCTACACTGACCCTTTCTCCCTTTTATGGGGGTCATTCCTGAACTTCATAATGGAGTCTCAATCACCTTCTGTTCTAGGAATAAACAAAGGCTTGGAAATCAAATTAGCCTGGATGCCAGTTCAATATGAATGAGGCCTTGAACAAGCCACTTGACTCTAAATCTGCTTCCTGGTTAGTAAACCTGAAGTGATGATTAAAACTGCCTCACTGGGCAGTTGAGAGTTGAAATGTCAACCTGGTAATGAAGGCCTCTAGCACGATGCCTGGCACATAGTAGGTACCTAAACAAATGCTAGTTCCTATTCTCCTTTCCTCTCCCTTTGCAGTTCTTCTGGCATTGTACTGGTTTGCAACTGCATATATGTACCTTGTGACTCCTTGTCCTGAGTATTAGCCTGAGCATTTAAATGTCACTCCTTGCTGCTGTCTTTATTTGTATGGAGCTGCCTTTGCACTACGTCACAGGAGGAACACTTTGATCTCCCACTGAACATGGCCTCAGCACCTCACTGCTCTCCTTTCCTGTCTCAGCCCAGCCCCTCATAGTCAGCTCCAGGTGTACAGTGCTTGAGTTTCATGGGAACAGGAATTGAGGTTTCAGCAATCCATGTATATAACACATGTTTACAGTCACTGAAGCTATTAACTTGGTAAAGATTTAAAACATTTTAAAAATTAAAGGAGGCAAGTACAGGAAGGCAGTAATGGGCTCTTCAGAGGATTCAGAAGACATTCACAGCAGTGCAGTCTTTGAATAACACGAATCTCTGCTGCCTACAACCTTCATTCCTGTAAAATCACTTAGACTCTCAAGCAGGATTATGTGTGTCAGGAAAATGAGGAAGAACCAAGAAGAGACGCAAAGCAGTTCTTAAAAGGGGGTTTGTTGGGCCATGAGATTGGGACTCCTCTTGCCCTCCTAGGTCCTGTAACATCAGGGGTCTCTAACATGGAGCTTCTACAGTTGCTTACAGCCCCACTTTCATCCCCAGTGGCTGATATTTGCACAGGGCCTGTACTGTGCTCTGAATCTGCAATTTTGCTGGTTAAAAAGAATTTCTGGATTCCTGGCCAAATAGAACAGTGCTGATATGAGGAGTAAAGAAAATAGTAGCCACTGAACTCCTAGTCTGAGTGAGGCCCTGCTCTAGGCTTGTAGACACACATTATCATGTTTAATTCTTAAAATAGTCCCCTGAATTAGGCATGACCACCCAACCACCCCTAATTACAAGGATAAAATTATATTTTGCATATTATAGTGAGGAAACTGTGCCTCAGAAAAGTTACAACATTTGTCCAAGTTTATATACCTAGGGTCAGGAGTTTGAATCCAATATTCATAGAGCTTTTCACTCTATCATAATATCTTTAAAGAAGAGATAATGCTGTCATTTCCACAAGTAAATAGCTGTTACCCTAATGCAGGGATTGGCAAACATTCTCTATGAAGGGCCAGAGAGTAAATATTTTAGGCTTTTCCAGAAACATATGGCCCAATGCATATTTTGTTTTGTTTATTTATGTTTTTTTTTATACCTTAAAAATAAAAAAAACTGTTCTTAGATTTTAGGGCAATGAAACACAGGCAGTGAGCTGGACCTGTCTAATGGAACATAGTTTGCTGATCCAGGTGAGAACTAGACATCTTATTTAGTCTAGTAAATAAAACTCCTGGCTTAAGAAATAATAAAAATAGCTAACATTTCGTGAGTACTTACTGTGTGCTATGCACTATTTTCAGCACTTGACAAGAATTAACACTGTGTACCAACTATGTATTACTATTATTATTACTACTCACATATTACAAATGAAAAAAGGATTAAGTAACTCAGTATCATACATGGGGATGATTTCCAAAACCACAGCTTTAAACCATGACCAATAGTCTTTGAAATCTTATTTTAACCGTAAAATCTTGTTTTATTTCATGAACAAGATGTCTTTGCCTAAAAAAGAGCCCTTTTGGAAAGTCTGTAGTTGAAAGATTTGGGGGGATTTTTTGATATTGAGTTGCATGAGCTGCTTGTAAATTTTGGGGATTAATTCTTTGTCAGTTGCTTCATTTGCAAATATTTTCTTCCATTCTGAGGGTTGTCTTTTTGTCTTGTTTATGGTTTCCTTTGTTGTGCAAAAGCTTTTAAGTTTCATTAGGTCCCATTTGTTTTTTTTTTTGTTTTTATTTCCACGAGGTACGTCAAAAAGGATCTTGCTGTGATTTATGTCATAGAGTGTTCTGCCTATGTTTTCCTCTAAGAGTTTTATAGTGTCTGGCCTTACATTTAGGT
>NC_041227.1:110512537-110518858 GCF_002837175.3 Physeter macrocephalus
TTTATATCTTTTTCTTCTCTGATTGCTGTGGCTAAAACTTCCAAAACTATGTTGAATAATAGTGGGGAGAGTGGGCAACCTTGTCTTGTTCCTCATCTTAGTGGAAATGGCTTCAGTTTTTCACCATTGAGAATGATTCTGGCTGTGGGTTTGTCATATATGGCCTTTATTATGTTGAGGTAAGTACTCTCTATGTCTACTTTCTAGAGAGTTTTTATCATAAATGGGTGTTGAATTTTGTCGAAAGCTTTTTCTGCATCTTTGAAATGATCATATGGCTTTTATCCTTCAATTTGTTAATATGGTGTGTCACATTGATTGATTTGTGTATATTGAAGAATCCTTGCATGCCTTGATAAACCCCACTTGATCATAGTGTATGCTTCCTTTAATGTGCTATTGGATTCTCTTTGCTAGTATTTTGTTGAGGATTTTTGCATCTATGTTCCTCAGTGATATTGGCCTGTAGTTTTCTTTTTTTGTGACATCTTTTTCTGGTTTTGGTATCATGGTGATTGTGGCCTCATAGAATGAGTTTGGGAGTGTTCCTCCCTCTGCTATATTTTGGAAGAGTTTGAGAAGGATAGGTGTTAGGTCTTCTCTAAATGTTTGATAGAATTCGCCTGTGAACCCATCTGGACCTGGGCTTTTGTTTGTTGGAAGATTTTTAATCACAGTTTCTATTTTAGTGCTTTAGTGCTTTAGATTTTTAATCACAGTTTCAATTTTAATCAGTTTCCATTTTCAATCAGCCTTTAGCCTTATGGCTTTTCCCTTGCATGTTATTTGGTGCTTTTCCTTTGCTGCTTCTAATATTTTTCCTTTGTATATAATTTTTGATAGTTTAATTAATATGTGTCTTGGTGTGTTTCTCCTTGGATTTATCCTGTGTGGGAATCTCTGTGCTTCCAGGAATTGATTATTTCCTTTCCCATATTAGGGAAGTTTTCAACTATAATCTCTTCAAATATTTTCTCAGTCCCTTTCTTTTTCTCTTCTTCTTCTGGGATCCTTATAATTCAAATGTTGGTGTGTTTAATGTTGTCCCAGAGGTCTCTGAGACTGTCCTCAGTTCTTTTCATTCTTTTTTCTTTATTCTGCTCTGCAGTAGTTATTTCCACTATTTATCTTCCAGGTCACTTATCCATTCTTCTGCCTAGTTATTCTGCTATTGATTCCTTGTAGAGAATTTAAATTTCATTTATTATGTTGTTCATCATTATTTGTTTGCTCTTTTGTTCTTCTAGGTCCTTATTAAATGTTTCTTGTATTTTCTCCATTCTATTTCCAAGATTTTGGATCATCTTTCAAATCATTACTCTGGGTTCTTTTTCAGGTAGACTGCCTATTTCCTCTTCATTTGTTTGGTCTGGTGGGTTTTCACCTTGCTCCTTCGTCTGCTACATATTTCTCTGTCTTCTCATTTTGCTTAACTTACTGTGTTTGAGGTCTCCTTTTCCCAGGCCGCAGGTTCAAAGTTCCCATTGTTTTTGGTGTCTGCCCCCAATGGGAAAGGTTGGTTCAGTGGTTTGTGGAGGTTTCCTTGTGGAGTGGACTGGTGCCTGTGTTCTGGTGGATGAGGCTGGGTCTTGTCTTTCTGGTGGGCAGGAACGCACCCAGTGGTGTGTTTTGGGGTGTCTCTGAACTTATTATGATTTTCGGCAGCCTCTCTGCTAATGGGTGGGTTTGTGTTCCTGTATTGGTAGTTTTTTGGCCTGGGGCATCCAGCACTGGAACTTGCTGGCTATTGGTGTAGCTGGGTCTTAGCGTTGAGATGGAGATCTCTGGGAGAGCTCTCACTGATTGATGTTACATGGGTCCGGGAGGTCTCTGGTGGTCCAATGTCCTGAACTTGGTTCTCCCACCTCAGAGGCTCAGGCCTGACACCCGGCTGAGCACCAAAACCTTATCAGCCACACGGCTCAAGTTGATTGTGGGGATTTAATCCGCTGCTCCTGAGGCTACACAAAGAAATTTCCCTTTCTCTTCTTTGTTCGCACAGCTCCTGGGTTCAGCTTTAGATTTGGCCCCTCCTCTGCATATAGGTCACCCTCTGGCGTCTCTTCTTCGCCCAGATAGGAGGAGGTTAATGGAGCTGCTTACTAGGGGCCTCTGGACCACTCAGGCTGGGGGGAGGGAGGGGTAGAGAATGAGGGCGAGCCTGAGATGACAGACGCCAGCGTGACATTGCAACAACCTGAGGCGCGCCGTGTGTTCTCCCTGGGAAGTTGTCCGTGGATCATGGGACCCTGGCAGTGGCAGGATACACAGGCTCCCGGGAGAGGAGGTGTGGATAGTGACCTGTGATTGCACACGCGATTCTTGGTGGATGCAGCAGCAGCAGCGTTAACATTTCATGCCGTCTCTGGGGTCCGTGCTGACAGCCGTGGCTCACGCCTGCCTCTGAAGCTCGTTTAGGAATTGCTCTGAATCTCCTCTTCTCACACACCCTGAAACAATGATCTCTTGCCTCTTAGATGGGTTCAGACTTTTTCCCAGACTCCATGCCGGTTAGCTGTGGCGCACTAGCCCCCTTCAGGCTGTGTTCTCGCAGCCAATCCCAGTCATCGTCCTGGGATCGGACCTCTGAAGCCTGAGCCTCAGCTCCCAACCCCCACTGCCTGGCAGATGAGCAGACATGCCTCTCAGGCTGGTGAGTGCTGGTTGTCACTGAACCTCTGTGTGGGAATCTCTCCGCTTTGCCCTCTGCACCCCTGTTGCTGCGCTCTCCTCCGTGGCTCTGAAGCTTCCCCCCACCCACACCACATGTCCACCAGTGAAGGGGTTTCCTAGTGCATAGAAACTTTTCCTCCTTCACAGCTCCCTCCCAGAGGTACAGGTCCTGTCCCTATTCTTTTCTCTCTCTTTTTTCTTTTTTCGTTTGCCCTACCCTGGTACGTGGGGATTTTGTTGCCTTTTGGAAAGTCTGAGGTCTTCTGCCAGCGTTCAGTAGGTGTTTTGTTGGAGTTGTTCCATGTGTAGATGTATTTTTGATGTATTTGTGGGGGTAAGGTGATCTCCACATCTTATTCCTCTGCCATCTTGAAGGTCCTCCAGTTTTATTTATATTTATTCAAATGGTGGGATTTACTTGGAGTTGCTCTAAATATATGGGAAAGGTCCCAAGATGCCTTATTTGACTATACAAAGACCTAATAATTCGTTAATTCAATAAAATACTTTTAAAATATGCACCCAATGCCAGCCTCTATGTGGGGCATTAGGAACAGGGACATGAATCCATTGAGTTCCCTGATCTCATGGAACTTGTGGCAAATGAGAAAGATAAACACGGACACAGAGAGATGAAATACAACTTTGCAAGTGTTTTAGTAAAATTATGCCCAAAGGAGCCGGAAAAGCAGGCAAGGTAGCAGCCAGCACTTGCTGGAACATGGGGAAGACCATCAGAGAAGAGATGGCTGGGTGTGGACAGATGGCCTGAATTTACAGAAGCCAGGGTTGTGTGCAATGTCTAGCCACAGGCCACACTCCTAACCCAGCCACCCCCTAGTCACAAGGAGGTTGTTTTAGTTAATGCAACACTAGCCACTGTATGAAGCAGATGAAGCCCACAGTCTCAGTGACTTTGTTCAATAGAAATGTATTTCTTGCTCGCTAAAAATCCAAACAGCATTAATGGTAGGTTGGGCATAGAGGGAATTCATGTGTTGAGAAATGTAGGCAAATGATATACCTGCATCTTCAACACATGACCTCCAAGTTTGTCTTGGGTGTGAACATCCCACCAGCAGTTGGGAGAAGAGAGCATGAAGGGGAGAGTTTTATGGGCCAAGCTTGAAAGCAGCACATATTATTTCTGATCACATTCTATTAGGCAGAACTCACAAGGCCACACCTGACTGTGAGGAAGGCTGAGAAATACAGTTAGTTTCCTGCACAGGAGGAAATAGAACTGGGCTTGGTCAACAGTGAGCCAGCCTCTGCCACAGAACCCACCCAACCACTCATAGGATGTTAGCTCTATGTCTAGAGATGGGATTAATAGTGACTACCTGCCAAGCAGGAGACTAACAACTCATGGCTAAACAATTCAATAATAAATGAAATGCATAGGTGTTATATATATTCTTGGCAGGTAAAAGGTGTGGGCCAGGGTTTGCCAAAATATGTCCCTTAGCACTCTATTCTGATGAGATTTTTCTACCCAGAAAGGGATCCTCAAATAAGAAAAATTGAAGGTGTGCATACTCTTATATTCCATCTGTTCTAAGAACACTTTTTCACATTTTAATATCCCTGAAATAGTAATACATTTCACAGTAGATGGCTTCTTACAATTACGTAGCTGGTGTGTGTGTTTGTGTGTGTGTGCGTTTGTGTGTTCTCTCTTAGTGGCCTGTAATATGCATAATAGCAAAGTAAATGCTGTTGAAAATCTTAAAGATAAAAAAAGGGTGTTGATGGTAATGTAGTTTGTTCAACCGGTGAGTCGCAAAGGTACCAGAACGTGAAAAAATATTTTAATGTCACTTACTAATATCCACTAGATCAAATATTCATTCCACGGTGTTCACTTTGGCAAAAATATAAACAGAGGGAGTTTTTGAGTTCAGACCAAGGTGGATTATCTGGCTGCTGGATTTGGTTTTGCTAGGAGAGCCTCAGGAAGAAGGTAAGACCTTGAGCAGGTGAATTAATGAGGGTCCCAGTAGGAAACTATAACACAAATCAGGAAAACTTGAGCAGGGTTTGGTGTGTGCACGGTGTAGAGACACTACAGGGAGAATGCAGTGCCCAGCACTGGCTGTCACTGCCCTTTGACTGGATGTGACAAATGAAGGAAGGAGAGGGCCGGGTAGAGAGGACTGCCATAAGAGGGACAGTGATCTCAGTTGAGGGGGCATAGCCAGCCCTATTGGGATCCTGGGGGTGAGGGATAGACAATGGAATAAATACCTGGCCTCTTGCTCCTTCTTTGCCCCAGTCTCCTGCCAGGGCCCCTCATCGGCCAAATCTAAGCAGAAGCCAGAGAGCAAAGGAAGCCAGTAATGACCATAAGGATCAGCCTCCCAAGGACAGAGACAGGTGGAAAAGGGTGAAGGCAGGATCTAGGGTTAATGCAGAGTATCCAGCACAAGCGGGGCTTTGGAGTATGTGAGAATGTGGATTGGGCATGATGAAATCCACCCAGGGAAAATATAATCACCTCCTAGACTCCTCATTGCTTCATAGCTTATAAAGTCCTTTTACATTTTTCTTTTGCTGTCACAACAACCCCATAAGGTACAAAGAGCAGGAGTAATAATCCATATTTTACATGTGATGGGGCCACCTTCCCCACATTTGAGCTTCAAAGATCTGGTTGGGACTTGAAGGTGGTATTTTCTGGAACCAACCCGATGCAAATTTCACCATGTACATGACACACCTTGCTGACGGTCTCCCAGAAGGGTCATCTCCATGAAAGGATGTTATGAATCACTTAATTCTATACTTTTCAGTAGTTAGTACCCTTCATTTCCTCTGTATTTATATGGCACTTTATACTTTATAACCACTGTATAGAAATGTCATGGAAAATCTGCAGAATCCTCTGACCTTCCAGGAACTAGAGGCCATTTCTACTGGACATAACCATTCCTCTGTTCCCTCTGCTACAAGCACTTATTACTATGCTGTTTTGCACAATGCAAAGATGAAATTCACTTAATCCAATAAATTAAGAGAGATCACATGTGTGTCAAGTAAAAGAACAATAAAGTTTGAGAGAAATAAAGTGCTGTGGATTGTTCTAGGAAAGATAGACTACTTTTAGTTTGTCAGGGAAGGCAACATGGAAAGGTAGCTTTTTTTCTGTGCCTTGGAAAAGGCTAGGATTAGGACCAGCAAAAGTGGGAAAAGCATGGGCAGGGCACTGCTTCTATATGTAATGCGTACAGAATTAAGAACAAAATAAATATGTGCAAAATACATGAAGTCCAATAGATCTACATGTTACTTAAGAGGTTTGGAGTCCTTTAGGCTGGGATTCTGGAGTCAGACCACCTGGGTTCAAATCCTGACTCTGACACTCATTAGCTGTGTGGCCTTGGACAAATTACTTAGCTTCTCTGAGCTTCAGCTTCCTCATCTGTAATAATGATAAAATTAAAAAAAAGATAAAATAGATAATATTAACACTTACTCCCTAGGGTTGCTAGGAGGATTTCATGAGTTAATACATGTAAAATAAAGTGTCTGGCATAGAGTACAAATTTAACAATTACAATGATATTTAAAGATGTTCCCAGAAAAACTAAAAAAAAAAAAGCATCAAATTTGATTAAACCTCATCTTTTTTTTTTTTTTTTTTTTTTT